>NC_092013.1:16403617-16676117 GCF_042242105.1 Pempheris klunzingeri
TTGTATGAAAAATACAAGTTGAAATGTCCGAAAGTTTCTTTAGTTTTATTTATGTATTATTTTCCAGATTGGCCTATCAATTGAACAGTGTGATAAAAGTTGTAAAGTAGCACAAGCTGCCACAAAGTGGTGAGCTTCAAAGAGCTTCATTTTCTTACTGACAGCTCTTGCTTCTGTGTGAATGTCAGAAATGAACAGACATGAAACAGTTTTACTTTAAGGCAAGAATGAAAGCTAAGTCAAAGTCTCAACAGTTGGTGACCTGAACTAAAGCAGGAGTCCATTGAGAACAGCCAGTGTCAGTGTCAGATTTTGTCAATGAAAGTCGCAGGCTTTAGTCTTAATATAGCTGCTGCTGTAGCAGCCAAGCAGGGAAATCTTGGATGTAAATCAGCCCACAGATGCTGGAGCCATATGCTTCATCTGACTGCAGTCCAACACAGGCTTGTGTCGAGATTATCAATGGAAGGGGCTTAAAGGTGTAGGAGCAAAGTGAGCTGAAGTATGCACGGGTTTATTGTACCATTAAAACATGTATTTCTTTAATTTCCATTTAGTCATTTGCATGATCCTTTATTTACACAACACACAATTATTACCACGATTACTCATGATATCTGTATAAGGAAAATTACAGTTCAGAGCTCCTGAGGCAGCTGACTCTACTGAAAGGGTTAAATACAAAACTATGAAAGACTTCAAAAGCATTTATGAGTTCCATGTTGAATAACTGACATAAAATGAGCTGCAGAGTATTTTCAAGTATATAAAGTACCTTAGTGTGTAAGAAAATGTCAGCACTGAAAATGTCTTCAAGAGCAATGCAGTGACTTTGTTGAATAACAGCATAACCCCTTAAAGCCTGAACCATGAAATAATTGCCAGAAAATTCTAATTTTTTGAAACTGGAGTGTTTATTTGAACCTTCTGACAAATTACAACAACAACAAAAAAAAATGTTAAAGTTTAAAAAGTTTTAATTTGTATCATTTTTGCTACATCTGGCATTTTTGTGCAATTCATTGCTCACAGTTTGTTTATCTTAAACACACATAAACATATAAAACACAGATAAAATACACAAAAAAATATCACACTGATGATGTAGAGGTGTATATATCAAATGTGATACACTTGGTGTTAAAGGGTTAAAACTGCATTCATTTACTACTTTGGTCCTTTGAGGGCAGCAGGACAAGCTGGAAACAAAAACTGCAAACTGGTGCCTCTTTACACATCCAGCAGCCGCAACAGGAGCATTTATTTACAGTCATGTTTCTGTCCACCTGACAAATGCAAGTCCAATATTCACTCTCAATTTTGGTCTCCACCAACTCTTGAAGGAAATATCTCTTTAGCTGCTAAGTGCTCCATTGTGTTGCCTGCTGCAAACAGGTGATAATTCTCGCTGGGGTTGTCATTATGAGCCACTCCTCTCATATCACACATAATAAGTTGATGTATTAATGCAGCAGCTTTAAAGTACTGAGCAAGGATGTTGCCAAATGCAATCTAATGCAGAAACAAAAAATCCTTAGACAGTTACCCAGACATAATATTGCTGTATTTTCTGTGCTATGCTTTTGTAAGACAAAGACCAAATACATGTCCAAAGCTCATAGAGAGCTTACAGGACTAGACGGATTAGAGACAAGGTAAGTAATGTTGTTGGTAAGTCAGAGCGAAAGCTTTTGGCCACGCCAATCAGTGAACATAAGAGCTCTAAATGAGATTTTGCTTCACTGATTGTCACTTTATTCTTGAACCCCCTCCAAAGCACATTATCCCAAAACTTAACACTGTCCTTAATCTTTTGAAGTCATTAGGTTGTACTGGTGATTTTCACAGCAGACATTTTGACTTGCACATGCATTACTGCTAACATTAACGATGGCTCTGTCCCAGTAAGTCATGACAATAAACCAGCGTGCGTAACGCCAGCGCCCAGAAACCAAAGCAGCTAAATGGAATCCAGCCCTCATTCATTTGATTATCTACACCTGTGCTTTTCCTACTGTGACAAAGCAAAATGTCCTCTGTGAAAAAGGCCTATCTGCTGTGAGTTATATACTTTAATGTGACAAACAATATTCCCACAATCGTAGAATATCTAGAATATTCTTCAATGGTGTTACAGAGTATTCAAAGTAACATAAAGCATAAACAGTGCCTTAGCTTGTTATATTATGCTGAGTAATATCTACTACTTAAGGCCACTGGAGGATACAGAGAAACGTGTATACTGGCCAAGTGAGAAGGAGAGAAAGCATCTGTCACTAAGTCTCAGGGCAGCTGGACTCCATTCCCCCGTGCAGCAAAATCTTTTACAGGATTTGTTCTTCCATTGCAGATGGTCCTTTGCACATGTTTTCTTCCCATTGGTCCGGGGTCCCAGGCTGACACCACTGCAGGTACTACATATAAGGGTGCCATCTGCCTGCACCAGGTTTCACCTCAGGCCCTGCACAGTGAAGAGAGGAAACTGGTAGAAAGTAGAGACAATACAAGAGGAGGAGCAGGTCTGCATTAATGCTCTCTGCAGGGTGGGCAGGTAAGAGTGGCACATCTTATTGTAGTTCATAATGAAATTAAATGTGCATGTTGTGCAACTTTTTTTTTGCGATGCATGCTCAAATTTAAAGGTATTACATTTTGCATACTCGCTTGATATTTGCAGCATCTACAGTATCTGTGATGCATTTCTTGTACAGTAGGTTTGTCCAGGTAACTTCAGTATGCTGCCACTTCCAGTTTTACATCATTTCCACCATGCATTTGCTCAGCTGAAGTGTAGCATCATTGGATTTTTGTAAAGTAAAAAACAAACCAAAAGACATTACTTCTACCATAATAGATAAATATATTTGCAACTGAAAAACACATGTGACTTTGACTATTTTATATGCAATGACCGAGATCTAACAGAAAATGGACGACATTTTGATCACTGAAAGTATGAACTTAACATACTATATATTTGTCTGGTTAGAAGTGATCATTTTTTTAAATTAACACAATTAAGTACAGCAGATGAATACAATTAGATCCTGTGATACACACCAATGAGCTGTTACAATAACAATAACTAACAATTTAATTTGATATATCTTTACTACATTAACTTACACAATGAGTTGAATTGCCTGGAGTTTTAATCATTGGGACTGCAATGATTTTTTTTAAATCTAGAAAAAAACATTTCATCAGTACAATAACTTAAAAATAAGTGTTTCATTTATTACAAAGAGAAATCTACTCAAATATCAAGAGAATGGAGACTTTGAGGTGCAGGCTTTAGATGAAATGGGTGTTACACGTTTTACAGCATTATCTGATAGTAGTACTACAGTCTGGTCAGTCACGAGTCATTGTAATCCACAGTACTCTTTTGAATGGATTATGTACACCAGACTGTAAGACAATTTAAACAAGAGATGGAGAGATTAAGTAAAGGGCATATTACCATTCGTATTATTTTCTTTTTTGTTGACTTAATGATTCATAAAACAGAAAAAATTTAGTTTTAAGAGAAATACAAAAGTGGGTTTGAAACAGTGCAAAATGTTCAATCACTTTATGTTTTTAAATTATGCACATTTATTGCAGTTTTGATTAACGCAAAACTGATGTTTGATAAAGCCATAGCGCACAGTTGAGCTTGGATAAAATAAAGAGAACGTATTATATATTCATATCATATGATGATATGAATATATAATAGTTTCACTGTGGAAAGGACAGCTATTTCTGTCATGTATTTGCCATATTTTTCTGAGTAAAATGATGTTGCCAATTTCTTGACTAAATATACGTTTGTCAATATCACCATAATGCATGCAGCTGTGACAGCAGATGTTTTGCATGCGTAAATACTCGTATGAATGCCTAAATAGTAATTAAGGCTCAAGATAGAATAAAATAGGCACATCAAGTGAATGCAATAGATATTTATAGCATATATATTATACTTTTAGCATGCAGTGAATACAATTAATGATAGTAATGTCTGATTGCCGGTGGAAATTATCATCGAAATGTTTTTTTCAGCTTCTTTGTAAAAGTCATTTCAAAAGTATGTGGAGAACGAAATTATTTTACATTTGCGTCGCCGTCACCAGAGGGCAGCATAGCACAAGTCTGACAACAATACTGTCCTGTCCCACATTCGGTGTTCACCCTCAGAGAGCGGGCTGTGTACATACAGAGGATACAGCATGTACACATCCTCTGTATACTCATATTGTTCACAATATATGTATAAAAACACACCGTGGCACACTGAAGCATTCAACCAGTGGTTTTATGCTTTTTTTTCTGCTCACAGGTTGATGAAGTTTGATGACGCACAGAGCCACAGATGTAAGTGCTTAAACCACTGTTTTTAGTTGCATAAATTATGAATTCATATGAAACATGTACTGTATATATATCTCCAGGATTTCCATCATTTTAGGGTCAAACGTTAGAATGTTTTGTTTACTCCTTCATGCATATATTTACTTCTGTTTACAGACATATGCTACATTCTCATGCGTCTGCTGCAGACCTGCCAGACCATCAGCTGGAAAGATTCCACATCATCTCAGCAAATACTGTTACAAGTGACAGGAGAGGCATGTTTAATGACTCTTTATGTTCTCAGGTTTGCATACAACAAAAAGTGCACACTTACAGTAACCTTATGTATGCGCATATGTGTGTATATGTGTGTGTGTGTGTGTGTGTACTATATTTTTCTAAAGCATACCTTCTTGCTCAGATTGTTGGACTAAATATAGTATATTTTTATGTTCACATGCTTGACATCTAGCTATGGACAGAACCCAGAAAATGAGTGGCTGCAATCTATAAAAGGAAAGAAAAGGCCCTTCCTTTGTCCTATATTCATTATTGTTCTGTCTACTATATTACCACTTAAAATTAAAACTTTCAATTGTAAACAGTATTTCAATGCAAAAAAAACCCAAAAAACTATGTAACTAACTCATGTAACTATGCTAAAGATAAATAATGCTTGTACAGCTGCTAGTAGGTTTGGTTTTTACATCAGAATCTTTAAAAAGTTATAATGATTATAATATGTAATTGTGATAATTAGGTCGTGCAGGCTAAAACAACACCCATCTCTGTATTTAAGTGGAGGAGTAAAGAATAAATTGTAGTTTTAATCTTATCCTGCATACAGTCAAAACTCTGCAGCATGTCTTGGCTGTTACATCTGTGTCACAATAGAAGAATAACCCGATTGGATGGATTCTGTTTAGTCCTTGACAGAATTAGGTCCTCACAGGAAATTGTGTGCGGTAATACCTGAGCAAGGGTTAAGGTGGAACAGCAAGGACTGTGACATTAATTCCCTGAGCTGTGCTGAAGCAAGCTCCTGCTGGATCATGAACTATTTAAATCCAGCAGCCCCTGCGCTCGGTGAAACACTTTCTCACAACCCACCTGTTTGTAAAGACACAGAGCTTCAAAAACTAAAGAGCTCAAAGGAGGGACTCTTAATCTTAGCTCAAGGTTACAGAGTTTAGAGTTTAATTTCAAAATGAGCAGTTTATTTTTTGTATTTCTGATCAGAGCCAAATCACAGATTAAAGCCACTAGATGAAGAATAAAATTTAAAAATCTGATTTGGGCACCCTCTGATGGAAGTACCAAAAAATGTATCATGGCAGTCCACTCCCACACTCCCCTCTCCCCCACAGATCGAGTGACTAAATAAGTTTGCACCGATTGCACAATTTTTGCTAGGACAGTCCTATAATCACATCAACTCAACAGGCCGTGGCTTTAAGGGGGTGTTTCATCTTTTTCTGTCATTTTGTTAATGGAGTAAATTTGGTCATTTGCATCAATTGTCAACAGCCACTCCAAAAAAACAGCCCTAGAACCAAGTCAAGCATGTGTTTTCCAATAGATTAATGCCTCCTCAATGATGTAATTACATTTAGGTCACTATGTACTGACTCCTGACAATTACAGGTTCTTAAGTGCTTAAAGTGATTGTAGACAATGTGTTTATATTTACAATGACATGACTACTTCTGTGTGAAAGGAGTCGCTCATAGTGGCAAAGCCATTGAAAATGATCATGATTCTTCAGCTCTCCTCAGTTCTCCTCAGTTCTTTGTTTCTTTATTGTGTCTTTCAGCTAGTTGTTTTGTTGCCTGCAAATTTACAGTTTTTATTCATTCGCACTTCAGTGAAAGATCTCTAAAAACCCTCTTGCACTACCTGCTCAACAGTTAGCAAGTAGCTGGTGATGACAGTGGAGCATGTCAGGTATTTCCTTCAGGAGCTGAGGACCAGAAACACAACTCAGAAGGGTCCAAATGAATGATAATGTTGCCCTGTAGGTGGTGGATATATAAATAACCTGTTTGCCATAAATTCGGCCACAATTTCAAAGGTGATAATATGTCAACTTCACTTCCCTGTTTCTGCTGCCCTCAAGTGGCCAAAAAAAGTCTGTTATTGCAGGTATCTGTAAAGTGGCATCAACAGCTGGCAGCTAATGCATAATTTTGGAGAATTTTTATTGACAAATTTTTACCAATGTCATAGTATTGTGTGAAAGAACTGCACATCCCACAAAGACACATGCAGGCCTCCAGTCAGTTGACAAAATTTTGTTGAGAATTGGTCTGATTACAGCAGGGTGCCTGAGTGACACAGAGACAAAACATTTGCCCAACACTGCAGCACTTCAGTCCTGGACAGCAATGTCTTTAGTTTGGCGAAACACAGTTGATTGGGATGTTAGCCCCTTTGGTGAGGGAGTCTGTTCAGCTGAATCTCTGTAGATGTTGATTGTGCAACTCGCTGTCAGTTAATGGTAGGTGGCAAACAACACCATCTGCACACAAGGAAGCGCACTGTAGTCTACATCTTCCCAATTTTTTATGTGCTACCATTTGGTTGTTCTTTCATTGCCTGTCCTCATAATCTAGTCAAAATTATGATGTGTTTACAAATGAAAAATACCATTGACACATTGTGGCATAGCATTGGACATACTCTGTTGACAGAGACCTGGTGCATTTGAATTTGATCATCACGATCAAATCAAATCAAATCAAATCAAAACAGAGAGGTCACCATTAGTACAATTTCAGTCATAGGACCACCAGATTTCTACAAGCTACTAACCCTGTCAGCTTGACATCTACCAATGTGACAAGTACAGAAGATGGTTGTTGATGTCTTATCAAGTAACGACTTGAGTTGGGCTTATTCCTTGGAAAACTTGACTAATTTCTGGAATGCTTGAATTGAACCCAGCCAAATCAGGAACCAGTGAATGATTTTGGGGGTGCAGGCTTGGGACAATTCAGACTCTTCTCGGCAGCTCAGGTTTGGGCCAGTCAGTGTTGTCACCCGTAGTCAAACCAGTGGTCATGGGATGATTCAGGCATCCCATTCTTCAGCCTTTGGTGGAAGGCTGTTAGGCACATCCAATATGCGCTTTTAAAATGCATGTTTGTGTTGTCCTTGTTTTTGACAGTTGTTGCAGTGCCTCAAACTAAATCAGAGAAGGCTTGAAGGATGTTTCTGGAGAACCTGTCCGAGGTTCCATCCGCTCTTTCACGTGTTGACGAGGCAAGTCGGTGCTTCTCTGGTGTCTCTCTTGGAGAGACACTTGAACAAGGTATATACGTCTATTAAATAGTCACAAGCCAACAAATTCCTTGGTCACCATGTTCAAGACTCATAGCTGCCCCACAAAATAAATGGAATAAACAATAATAACAGTATATATGTGTCTATTGTGCTTTTTCTAGATACTACGATCATAGCACAACTCTTTTCCCATTGGTACCTCGGTCCAAGTCATCAGCTATGCCCTATTCTTTGGACACCTGTCTTATGAGGTCTCCTCCTCTTTTTGTGGTAGCCATGTGTTGATTGGGGGACTTGGCTGTAAATCTGGTGCTTTTCATCCATATTTTTGTCTGTCTTGTCATCAGCAATAAATCTGTTGTCATGTCATATTCATCAGATCCATACGATGTCAAAGACTATCTACTGTCTGAGGTTGTCTCTTGAAACTGGGTGTCCTTTTGCCATCAAAAAGCCTCATCTATCAGGTAGGTACTGTTAGATCCAATTAGCATAAACTTGTGTCTACATGGTAGATACACAATATTATGGTATGAAATTGCTTTTAGGCATTTAAAATGTGCATGTTTTGATAAGTACAAAGAAGAGACTCATGAGTCAACTCTGACTTGCCGTAGGCTTAGGGCTTTCGAAGGATTCTTAGTATCCAGCATTTTTTCAGCATAACATAATACATGTTTTCATTCTTTTGAGAGTCTGCAAGTAGTCCAAGATCTGTTCACTCTGTTTGATCAAACTGCTCAAACTGGACAGTTGGGGTTTGGGACCTTTCTGAAGAAAGGTAAAAGTAGTGTTTTAGTGGGCTACTGTCTAAGTTAATGGCCTCGTATGGGTTTTCATCTCACACATGCAGGTCATTCCGAACATTGGCCTCTTTGACAAACCTAACCTGCTCCAAACATTTAAAAGCCCTCTACCTCAACTCTGGACAATGGCTATTTCTACAGGATTCTGTGAACTTCAAAGTGTAGATATTTGCAAGGCCACGTTGCAGGGTAGTGGTGTGTTGGCACCATCAGAACCATCTGATTTTCCTCTGTTGATCTAGAAAACTTTTCTTACTCTTCCGAGACTGCATATCATTTTTATAGACAGCGGGAACATAGCCCAATTATGTTTTAGCAACAAGCAGAGGCTTGGAAGTCAGATGCTGCTGCCTAACCGATGGCACAACACAGTCAGCATGTCTAAAAGAAAATCAGTGTTTGGCATGCCCAGGCGGACTACTCTCACAGTGATATACTCAGGACAACTGCAGAGACAAGTCAGTGAGTTGTATGTACACCCAAATCATCTAGAAAAAAGTTGTGTTTTACGGTAGTATAACCAGCAAAAAAACCCAACTAACAACATAAACATACGAACAATATATGTTGCTTACCCGTTTGCTACTGGACAGGACTGTTGTCTAATTCACAGTGCTGATGAAGGAGTTTGGAGTCTCTGTCCGGTGTCATTTTAAAATGTGCCTCATCATGTCCAGAGTTGATAATAAGTGTTTCTGTACTGATCTGAGTTCCCAAACATCAGTTAAATTTCTGCTCAACAATAGAGTGAATACTTGTGACATATGAACACCATACGACAAACTGTTAGATGTGATCATAGGTGGCGGTCTGAAGAGTTCAGATGCCATTTGACCAATCAAACAAGGTACGTGCGTGATGTTTGATATTATGTGGAACCGTCATCTTCAGCTTTATCGCCTTCAGTTTCCATTGATACATACTGTATATCCAAGCAGTAAGTCTAGTGCCCTCTGCTGATCAAACTGTAAATAACCATAAATGCAGTCACCATTATTGTATTTACACCTCCGTCTTTGCAGAGTGTCCCACAACTGTAATAAGCAAGAAGCTAATTTGGCATTCATGACAAATGTTTGTCATGTAGCCTGTTGTGACTTTGGTCTGAAAACTTTGGACTCCCAAGATCTACAAGTTTTCTTTCCTTTATATCAAACTCTTTTACAAAGAACATACTAACTATTATGAAATTACCTTAGCTGTGTATTCCCACAACCCTTCAACTCAAAAATTTGTTGAGCTATTCTCAAGCAGTGTACAATCTTGGATTTTGAAATTCTTGGAGGTAAACGTGACCAAGTAAATGGCACGATCACAGTAAAGCAGGAATCACTTTAATTGGATTTTCCCCTGTAGTAAATCTGAATAAGTGACCCTCAAGCTTACTACTCAAACAACGCCACCAAGTGGCAAAAACTGAGAAGTTTAAATCTGATGCTGAGTTTTGTAAACATTGGCAGAAAACCAACAGATGCACTTACAATTGATTGTTAGGCCTTGATAGACAGGATGTCAAATACATTTTAAAGAATGTTGATAGTATTAATAATTAAAAGTAATGAATAGATTTTCTCTTCAACACAGATTAATATCAAATATGGCTTTCTTTTTGTCTGCTAATTAGAGGCCACAGTTATATTAGCAGTGGTGAACAAAGTATATGACAAATGAGATTTTAAGATTTTCCAACAAGAAGAAATTATGGACGTGTTATTTCCACATTGCACTTTATTTTTTTTACAAAGTATTTTGTATATTTTGAAGAGTTACGTGAAACTACTCAATTTTTGACAGGCTGTCAGCATTTGCCATGCTGAGCGTAAACTGTGCTCCATAATAATCATCCATTTGACAGGTTTTGTAGTTGCTACAATCCTTATTTGTATATATGGGACATTTTCCAGTATATTTCCATTAATACAAATTTTTTTACTCTGTTGAATTTCCTTCTTTTTGCAACTTATTTTATCAAGGAAGGACTATTGAAATCAAATGACCTCTTTAACAGTGGTCACCATGTCCAAAGTAAAGCTTTGCATGAGTTCACACTAGGGATGCCGGATGTTGTTCTGTAACAAAGCACTTCTGATGTAACGCATAGAGATATAACAGGTAAGTAGGTCTGTCGTAATGGGATCATCCTGTGGATTTAAAAGTTATTTGAGAAGTCCCACGTACATTGGAGTGAGAATGCCATCAACATTACCGATCTAGGTCCTTTGAGATGGTTGTTAAGATACTAAAGGGGTTGAATATTCAAAACAACAATATATAACAAGACGTATTGTGACACCTAATCGATGAGTGAGGGCAACTGAATACATTTGGTATAATGTAGCCTTTCAATAGTTAATAATATATTCTCTATCACTTTATGCTTTGTATAGATAATAGCCTTCAACAGGTTGAATAAACACAGTGTAGAACATGTGACTATAGGATCTATATTTTTTAAAGTACGTACAAAAAGCACATACAATCAAATGATCAAACAGCATTAATTGTCTTATTGAGATAGCTCAGTGGAAATATATGAAATAGCAGTCAGCCGTGCTAAATAATAGACATGCATTTATACGTGGACAGTGCATTGTAAAAGCTCACTTAGTTGGCTATCCTACATCTGAGCTCTAAATTGAATAATTGAGCTGCCCTCTGCTTAGGGATTTAATTGGAGCGAGCCAACAGCGGTACTTTTGCAATCAAAAACAGGTTCACTTTTCAAGAATTTTCCTTTTTTTCCCTACATGTTGGTACCACAGATCCATGAACATGGCCTAGGCCTATGCCATAGAATGATTTCTATATGGCAAATAATCATTACTGCATGTTTGTGTACTAATCTTAACAGCCCACATAACACTGTTGTTAACAGTTCACCTGAGGACTGGGAGGGGAAAGGAGAGAGTGTGAGAGCAGTTTCTTGGTTTCAGGTTATCCTGTCATGCCACTGTGGGGGACGAGTCTGACTGACACCTTAAACCTCCCTAGGGGATTTGCGGGATTGCGAGTGGAGTGAGGGATTAGGGTTTTAGTGACACAGAGCAAACAGTCGGTCTGTGGGTCAGTGTGTCAGTATATCAGTGAGTCAGTAGGCTTTTATTTTTCCCAGAGTAGGTCAGCTATTTGCTTTCCATGAGTGAGGCCAATGCAACCACTTCCTGGTGTCAAAGAGTACTCACCTGCTCACATGTTAAAGCGGACGTGTAGTCACACACTCAGCCTTCACCTGTACTCTTCTCCTACCATAAAAAAGGCAGGGCATTTTCTTAGGCACATCGTTTTTTACTTACCAATTCATTTATTGACATGTTGCTGAAATGTGACAGATCCTGGGACTCATCTACAGTTCCAATGAGGTGCTGTCCATCCCAATGAGTAATTTGGCATCAAGTCATCATTCAGTCTGATTTTTTGAGCTGCCAGACCTGCAGTTGTTGCTACAACCAGTCACGCATCAAATAAAATATATTTACCCATTTACCCCTTGGGGTATTGAATCAGGTAGACAGTCTGGTTTGGTTTTATTGTGTTTTTTCTTAGTATCTGGGACATTGTTTTTGGAGAGACATCTTGAGTTCTTTCATTGGTCTTTTTCTTTAACGCTTTTAGCGTCACAAACAAAATCCCTTACACTTCCATTGCTTTGGGGTGGTGACAGAAATGACTGCAAACCTCGTGGTGTAAGAAAATATGCTCTGTGACTACCTGTTTGTTCTGTGCCCGTTTAGGGACTGCCTCCTTCAAGGTTGACGTTTCCTGTCCAAATACCGCACAACAGATTGTAATGTTCCCCAGGCTCTTTCAGGTTGCGATGTCCCCAAATCTGCCGTGTGGCCAAACTTATTAACCTGGTTTATGGATTGCTAATTGCCACTGAAGCAAAGTTTCACACTATAAAAGCAGTTATGATGCAACTTGGCAAAGCGTACCACATTGTTGGCTATTTCGGCCGTTTTTGAAGTTGGCTGCTCTAAAACATTATTTTAAGTTTCTGCGAGGCTAGGAGTGAGAACTTGCAATGATACCTTGGTAAATCAAACAGTCACATTTTAGGGTAAAAATTCAGCTCACAAGCATTAAGTTCACCAAACACCATACCTTATAAGGCTTTATTTGGCTGTGCCCTTTGGAGGGTGGCATCTGAATTGGTACCACAGTTAGGGTGCATAGTATTGAACTGTCTAAAGTAACTTATTATCAGCTATAGAGTTACTTCAGGGTTATTGAGGAACTACAAAAAAGCCAGCGAATGGCTGGTGAGCGTAGTGGAGCATTTAACAACTAAAAACGCTATGCTATCCATTAATTAGCTGTTACTTTCTGATTCGTTCATGTTTTTTGGTAACTACTCAGGATATCATGCACAGGGCAGTCAAGTATGTACATTATTTTGTTCAACATGCATCCTACTTCATTAAAAAAGCGAAGAAGTATGGATACCAATTCATTTTAGAACAGTTCACCGTTACCCCAGAAGGGGGTGCACAATACCTGGACCATATCAAACCAGGTGGCCGCAATAAAGTATGTTTTCTGACCAGTAAAGGTTGAAAGGAGACAGCTACGTGTACAGACTGTCAAACAAGACTCTAAGGTGTAATATAATCCAGATGCTGAGAGGACCCTGAAGCTAATTATCTCCCAGAGTTTCTCGTACAGAAATATCATTGCAGTCTAATATC
The DNA here is from genome assembly GCF_042242105.1 of Pempheris klunzingeri. Classification (NCBI taxonomy): domain Eukaryota; kingdom Metazoa; phylum Chordata; class Actinopteri; order Acropomatiformes; family Pempheridae; genus Pempheris; species Pempheris klunzingeri. The sequence continues at coordinate 16,416,729 of NC_092013.1, forward strand.
AAACTAATCACGTGATGGCAACATGATACACCCAATGCCTATGTTTACGCTTCATGTCTGCAAACACATACATATGCTCTGCAGATGTGCTCTGAATAATACTATTCAACATAATCTGCTGAGTTTATGTGTTGCATGTGCTTGGTGATAAAACGCCTGCATCAGCATCCTTCAGTCAGGTGTTCTGCGCTGCTCTCTTCAAGAACCAGACTGTGAGAGTGGGTAAGGACAGGGTTAGGTTTAAGTTGAAGGCACCTTATGATTCACAACAACAGCACTAACCCAGACTTGTTATAAATATTGCTGCTATTGAACGTATCCTTGAGAGAGGAATAATCACAACACAATATTTTGCCATCTAACTGCTGAGCTATCAATGATGACCGTGAAATATTTGACTACCTGTAACTTGGACAAGAATATGTATGAACAGCTTCTGTATAAACAATCTAAAAACCATTTTTGTGCCAGACTACCTTCAGCCACTGATTATAGTCCATTTTGGATGGTGTAACATTGGCTGTTGAGGGGGAGTTGGCAAATCTTGGCAATTTTGGAAAGCTCGTTATGTTTTGACCTACCTTATGTTTTTGTGCAATTCAGGGAATTGATCTTCAGGAAAACATTGAACATCCGAGCTTGTTTGTATTATTCATATCTTATGAATAGAAATCTTTTTAGGTACGTGTACAATAATGGCTCACCATATAATGATGTGTGGTTGTGCTCCACTCTGCTGATATAAAAGACAAATAGCAGCACACACATCTCCTCCAGTTTTATGTCTTTTTGCAGTTCTTGGGCTTCCCAAAATTATTTACTTATGCATCATCGCCTCAGCTTAAGATTGTGATCAGTCTCAGATGCAAATGCATGATGTGAAAATGACGACAGGCCACACGAATGTGACAACTGTTTGCAAACCAAACACAGACAGTCCATAAAGCCACTTCCACTATTTGTATGAGCAAACACGCCCTTTGCCTTACAGACAGTGACAAAGTGATTACGTGCCAGGTAACTTGTTTCATGTGGTGGCTAAAATGAGGAATTTTCTGACTTTTCACATGCAAAGAATTCTTTTAGCTTCTAATGCTGTATTTGAATCAGTGCCATCAACAAGCGTGCTGCTTTATGAGGAATGCAACTGAGCTTTACTAATGTTTTATCCTTCCTACTCTTGGTAGTAAAATGTTTATTCATGCTGCTTGTGGAAAAGCACAATGCACTGTTAAAAGCACTGAGGAAGAATTTCTCCCATTTTCCAATTAAAAACACATTATAAAATCGAAAAGCAGTGCCAGACAGTACATCTTATTGGCATGACTGATAAGAGAATTTGGAGAGTGTTTGTCTTTACATACACTTTACATGCTCTAATCTGTTCCAGTTGTATTGATTTTTTAAATGGCTAATATACCTTCAGTTCTAAGGTGCAGTGTGTTGTCATTGTGGCTAAAGAGGAAAGATACAGTGAGAAAATACAATGGAAATGATAAGGCTGATTTAAAATATTCATTTATTCATTAAAAATATAGTGTAATCATAACATTTGAACACATTATGGCATATGTTTTACATTGAACTGCCATTACAAATCATTTATTATGCAGAAAATATAGATTGATATAAAAATAAAAATATTAATTGTAACTTTGAATTGAAAAAATTCAAACCCTGGCTCCTTTTCCACCAGTTACAGTATAGAGAAGTTCCTGCATCATTTGTGTGCTCTGCAAACACATGCAATGCCACATATTTAAACACAACAAGAGCTTAGGAAAATAAGCTGATTGACATTTGCTTTTTGTAGGCCTGTTGACATATTCTAGGTAGTGCACACCTGAGTTATAAATGGTAGACCTTTTTAAGCAAAATTTGTTAAAAAAATACAGTAGGGTAATAAAGTGCTTAGTACGTTACAATGGCACCTCAGTGTCACATTGAGCCCTGAGACAGGGGGTGCTTACAAAATAATGAAGAGTAAACTCCAGCATCAAAATTGTTTGACACAGCTTGAATGCAGCTTTTAGAGGCAACAGAAAGAGGTGAAACACATTTGTGGGCTATTTTGACAAAAGTGTGATGACAATTCTTGTCAATTGTTGACTGAAAATGTTTCCTGTGAATCGTGGTGGTACAAAAAAGATCCATAACAGTTTCCAACAGTTTACCAATACAGTAGGGATAAACCCATGAGAAATCATCCAGAAGGTTTTTTACACTGCTGGTGCAAAAATAGGCGAGAAATAGACAAGTAGGCCTGGGTGTCAAATCTATACTATAGACTTGTTTGGTAACTTTTGTAGTTGGTAAAACAAGACATTAAATAATTCTTTTGAACATGAAATCATACAAAGTATGTGCTGACAGTTCATACTGTACATCCTCGAAGCAAAGCTAAAACTGTAAATTACAGAGCTGTAAATGGTGCTGCTGGGGTGCGAGAAGGTGTGAGGAAATGTCGCTCTTGATTGCCAGAAGACTTTAGACTTTGAGAGATATAAATGCCAACATTCAACAGCACATGCTCATTGACCCAGCTGCCTCGCAGACCTTCACATTACCTGACACTGAAGCAATAGCTAAATGTTTGCTCACGCTGCTGAGAAGTGACCTTGGGTTCATAAACTGTCAGAGCCATAGTTACTCAACTGATAAGTCGACTTGTGTAAATAATACAGTGGAGATGCTGATCAAGCATATTTCAGCCTGCGTGCAGCATCGGTTGTACTCAGGGCAGATTGTACCTTCAACCTGTTTCAGTTCAGTGTTTTCTTGCACTGTAATAAGAATGCTGTTCACTAAAACTACACAATAAAATGAAAGGAAAAAAAGATAAAGACAACATTATAAAATACAAATAATAGCCCTTTTTAACATTGTGTCACAGGTCCACATAAAAAGACTCAGTAATGGAAAAAAATACAAGTGATATACTCAGTGGTATTTCGACCGGGATGGTTCAATACAATGGTCCAAGTTGAACTTAGTCATTATAAGTTACTGAAGAAGGCATACTTTAAACCAAGAATCTCTTTCATTGTTTTAAAATGGCAGCATTTAGTTAGGTTAAGAAAAAGGTGCGGTTAAGAGATGGAAATATAAAAGTTCTGTAAAAGACCATCAAAAGTAAAATAGTATAAATGTATTTAGAGTATATAGAGTATACTGTATGTGGACACTGTGACTACGCATCCTGTAGCTAATGTTTTGAAGCTAGAAGTGCTGTCAGTTCTGCTCCCAATTTCCTGAGAGCCACAGAACTGCACACAGAACTGAACCCCAGCGGCAATTGTGAAATACGAAATAAATAACCTATATAATGACGAAAATGAAAAAAAAGAAAAGAAAAGATTGCAGCTCCACATTCAAGGCTTAACATTGATCTCCTTGTGTTGGGTGTGGCCTCCATAAACAATTTCTTTAATATGAACGTGACTTCATTCATCGCTCGCCTGCTCTGCCTGACACCACTATAAATATCTTACATTAATACCACATGTTTCTTAACTGTGTTGAATCAGCCATGAGTTAAGGTTGCTTAGTCTCTTATCTTCTCTTTAAGTTATACCTCTGACATACAAATGAAATAATGTGTCTGCATTCAGGCACTCATCATTTTATCTCCAACCGGCTCTGAGCATACTGCATAATTGAAATTAAGGGAAGAATTACGAGTCTTAATATATAATACAAAAAATCTTGTGATTTACATCTTTAAAAAATTATATATATATATATATGTGTATAAAAGTATATATTCTTGCTAGAATATGTCTGAGTGCCCTGATAGTAGCTTACTGTGCCTATTCATTCCCTAATGTAACCTAGACACAGATAAATATCTATATTCTCATCTGCATTCATGTGTGTTTGTATCTTTCTTACTGTCTACAGTACACACATGACTTTTTTTCCCCTGTGCTAAAACAAACCTGTGTTAACTATACCTTGTCTGTCATTCTCTATCCTTTATGTGCACCCACAGGACTCCACTATCATATCAGGGACGTCCGTTTTGACGATGCTGTGCTGAGAGTTGAAGTACACCATGGAGAGTGGCCGACGCTCGGTGGGAACGCAGCATGAAGACGCAGCCGTGTTAATGCCGTTCACTTTCAGCTGGCTGAAGACAGTGGCGTGGAATGAGGACGCTATGCCCGGGGAGCCAGCCAGATGTTGGGGGCACTGACCCATGCAGTAGTTCATATGGTAGCCCTCGGGTGCGATGATCCAGTCGTGCCACTGGATATCCTTGAACTTGATGTAAAAGTCTCTCTTGCAGCACACGGTTACATCGTCACCACAGCGCAACGAGCGCTTCCTGACCGAGTGCTTGGAGTGCTCATCGCGGAGGCGCACCTGGGCCACCATGAAGGGCTGGAAGGGGGTGTCAGCGGAGCCTTGCAGGGAGCAAAGGTTCTCCCCATCTTCGTCGCAGCTGACCTCCAGCCGGAGCCGGCGCTGGCCGCCATCCAAGAAAGCCTGCAGGGTGCGGGTGATGGTGAAGGTGTGCCAGTTACTCTCCTGGACCTCCAGCATCTTTTCCATCACCAGCGTGCGGTTCGAGCCTGACACCCCATCTTCTGCAGAGAGGAAGACCCGGGCGGGGAGGCGGGAGTCTCGGTAAGGGTCCCCGGAGGAGCGAGCGTGGATCCACAGAGAGGACTGGAGCACCTGGATGCTCTGACCACGTTCCTGCAGAAACTGGAAGGTAAGACTGAGGCTGGACTCACCGTTCCCTGTCCCATCTATGGATTAACGACAGTAAGAGAACAATAAAGACTGTTAGTAATTCATTTTACAGACTGACAAGCAAAGGGGAGTCACTTTGGAAACTGTGCTTGTGAAGTAAAGCGGCAGATCCGTGTAAGTATAACGGGCAAGCCAATCTACTTGCACTATTTAATTAAGCATTGTAGTTATGATTGACCCTCGGGCTCACAACAAGCCCCGCAGACGTGGCACAATGTGCTTAAATCTCAGACCTGATTACAGGTGCTGTAATCTTGAATATTTACAACATTTTATGTACAGTACATAACAGAGCATACAGTACAACAACATGCAGTTCTTAAGGCACGCAGAAACCCTGACCTGATTTGTGTGCATTTTACGCACTGCTATGCGTAAAGCTCACACAAAATGCGCTCACGGGGTGTTTTTAGTGCCATACAAGGAAAGAAAATGCTTTACAGCTTAAAATGTGAATACCAAACTTACTTATATCTGCAAAGCTCACTATTTCATAGCCTTGATCTTTGGTAGGTATATTGTTTTCTAGTTCAAGAGTACCATCCTGTCTGACGTGCCCTGAGTGCAGTTTGCGCAGCGCCGTGAGGAGCGCCGCCCGGGGCACCGTCTGAGTGATGTTTGGTTTCTCTTTCAGGTGCAGCTTGTCCAAAAGTTGCTGCTTGGCAATTTCTATCATCAGCCTTTCCTCTGCGTCTTTCTCCATCGCCGGTAAGCCACAGGACGCGCACCCAGGGGAGCCGCCGACACAGAGACCCTTCATCAACAAGTGTGACAAAACCAGAAAGGCTGGGAAGGAAAAAGACGGCGTCACCCTCGACTCTGAAGTGAATAAATGCATCTTTATGCTCGTCGGGGCGTCAAAGAACGAATAAAGATCTTCAAATCCCTTTTTCCTGAGTTGTCTTTTGTCAGAGGTCCTGGTTGGCAACTGGGCACCGTGAAGACAGGAGTTGAGAGAAATGAGTGGAGTTTCACCCTCCTGATGGTGAAGATATCTGGGGTAATCCACCAAAAGTGGTGACACGTTGGAGGGACGCACCAATGAGCGCATCGGGGCACCGAGGAAATTACTGGCAAAGCATCTATCTGTCCCGCACTCTCACACAACACACACAACACACGCCCTCACACAACACACACAACACACGCACCCACATTTAGCCTACTGACTCACAATCACCGACACCGAGACAGGACGACTAGTGGTGCACGGAATCAATAAGACAAGGAGTTGGTCTTGATATATTAAAGGAGCAACCGGTAGGCTACTTTGTGTGCCTCGTTGTCCCGTTCAGGGCAACTGAGCACGGGACGAAACCTGCCCTCTCTCTCTGATCAACGGTGAGATTGAGTGCCCTTTAACCCAGTTAACAGAATATCCGGGACACTACAATTCGCAACAATTGTATTGTAGTGCAGAAGTGCTCGAGGCTATGAGGTGAATGACTGTGAGCGCGGTATTTGAAACACGCCTCATCATGTTCCCTGCAAGGTGGCACAATATCATACTGCAAAATGATGCGCGCGTGCGTGTGTGTGTGTGTGTGTGTGTGTGTGTGTGTGTGTGTGTGTGTGTGTGTGAGAGAGAGAGAGAGAGAGAGAGAGAGGGGAACAATAGTGAATGCCATGCTGTTGCCCATACAAGTATTGTCTCTGGGTTCTCACAGTATTTTATGTAAATCACCAAAGTTGCACAGCTTTGAATGGGCTTAAATGTAACCTTTCTGCTCTGTGAGTCTGCTGAAATTGCAAGGCTGCCCCTGTGACATAGGCATACAACACACATACTGGCACACAGAGTCCTAATTTGTACCTATAATGACATACATAAAGTCATGCCTAACTATATGTAGCCATATAGTTAGTTTGTAAGGACATAAAATGAGCCACTGTGACAAATTACTTCTGTGGTGTGGACCTGCACACTGGAGGTAACATGATGAATGTGGTAACATGTTGCTAATAAGTTAGAACCTACCTACCACAAACCTGGGTAAGGAGCCCTACAGCTGTGCACGCCCTGCAGAGGTAATTTAAAAGGAATATAAATATAAAGAGTCATAAGTGCCCTGTTACAACATGTGCTGTCCTAAATTAGGACACCTTTGGGTGTGCAGCCTTCCTCGAGGACACACAGAAGACAAACTGTGACAATCACGTTTTGGCATGTCCTGAGTTGTAAAGAGAAGCATTACAGTAAGTTATATCAGTAGTGCTTTTGGTGAATATCTATGTTTTTTCTTTCCTTTTTATGTCCTTGGGTTGAACATGAGGCTAAGCGATGAGGCCTTAGTGTGGTGGTGCAGAAGTACTTGGCTGCCGACATGTGGGAGTTTAAGGAACTGCAACAAACTTTACTTATTCATTAGTGCCTTTGAATAGTCTGTGCAAAGTAAGTGACAAGAAAAAAGTTGCATCTCACCCAACAGCCACCTCATTCTGAACATGCATGGACCAAGGACTGAAAGTTAAGCTTTAAACTCATTGTCATGAAATATTAGACTGGTATTCTTGATATAAAGTGTGCATATTTTGATGTTCTATATTTGAAAGATGGATTAGATGGGATGTGGGAGATTCCCCATAGTAAAATGCACCCTCATAAGATGCAGCAGTGGTTCATAATACCAATTAACTTTAATTTCCAAACAAAGAGGAATATTCTAAAAAAAAAAAAAGTGAAGATGACAATGACACCTTAACGACATAACCTACATTCATTAAACAGGTTTTTAGATATTGAGGCCAGTGATGTGTGATGGAGCATAAACTAGTTTAACGCCACCGTACCGTGAACGTCTCACTGAGTCAGTGAACTACGCCGCTGACGTAAACTGTCGGTGAGGGGAAAAAAAAGTGACGCTGACACACACACACACACACACACAAGCCGGAGCCGAGAAGGGGGAATAGCGTTTTGTTTCTTTTTTCTTTAATTTGTGTCCTTTTATTCTTTGGCTTTTTGTTGTTATTTAGCTGTATCCCTGTCACGGACTCGGCTGCCCCGCTCCTCGGCGCCTTGCTGTCCAACGCTAGCGTCCATGCCGCTCTCCCCTCACGCGGCGCTATTTTGACAGTCGGGGTCGCAGCGAACCAACTCAAGCTAGCAGCTACCATTATATTAGCACTGGTAAGTCATTCGGAAAGCTAGCCAACAGCACCAGCTAGCGCCTCCTATTTTCAGACCTGACAGTGCTGGCGCGGGTTTACAACAAGGCTGGCTTTACTGCAAACATATGCTGCTTTGTCGGATAACCAGTTGTGGTATAAACGCCAGGTTTTGTTAGCGCTGGGTTGCTAGCGTAACGTTACAATGCAAAGAAAAGGCTAGCTAGCAGGCTAACATTAGCTAGGTGGCTAGGTGCTGTAGGTGGCTAATTATACTCGCCGGAGGAAGCAAGCTAATGCCGTGAGCTAGCTATTGTTAGCGTGTGGGCAAGCTAGTATTTTCAGTCAACTGCTCAGCCACGGCTCTGACCATACTGCCATCTGCTCTCCACAGACACAACTTAAAGGATTCTCCACACGGACTCACGACACACGGCCAGCAAAACGGTGAGCTGAACCTTCAAGACGACTTGAGATAACTTATAATCGGATGATCCATGATCTTTGGTCAGATATGTAACGCAAAGTGAAGCACCATCTTTAAAGTCCGCGTTGTCCATGCCTTACACGAGATGGCCATGTTAACATTTTATCTTTCAACTAATAGTTCAGACACGTTACTGAAACTCGATGAATGGACTTGAGATTGAAGTGATCTGGTTGAATTAGAAGGAAGTCATCAGAAAATGTTTGGTTGCTGTTGACTGAAATCATGTTTAAAGCCCACCTTAGCTGGTGACAACAAGGTGTTATTTATACCACTGCACCCTGCCGTCTGTATGAGTGTGTGTGTCCACTGATTGTCAGAAATGATTGCAAACAAGTTGGAGAGGTTACAACAAATCAACCGAGAGATGCAAACCAATAGTTTGTATGTATCACTGCATGTTAGTGGGGGTTTGAGGCTGAATTGAAGTGAGCTGATGTAGCATTCAGTCTAAAACCAAGTGGACTACACTGCCGGACTCTGTTTATCACACTATTGCATTGAAGTTTATGTTGCGTTTAATGTGCTCCTATGCTTTCTTTGCTAGCCTCCAAACTAAGGTAGTATGTTTCGTTCTAGGCCTTGTGCCAGTGAGGCATAACCAGTCTCTTGTAACTCATTTTGTATTCTAAGCCATTGTAAAACACATTGTTGAGGAGAATTAAGATGGGAAATAGGTTATGTAGAGAAAAATACTTGACAAACGGTCATCCGTCTCTGTGTCTTGGCTTTAGCTCTACATTTTGACACTCAAGCTGAAAATAGATGGCAAGAGTGTTGTGTCAAACTAGGTGGGATCACAGCACAGACTGTCGGAGCTGTGATTCAAACATCTGCTCTGGGAAAACAGCATGTGTGTGTCTGAAAACATGAATATTCATATCAATTGGCTTTGGCCAGTCATGTGATGCTGAGAATTAGCAAGTGACAGGCAAGGACTGCCAAAATAGTCACATTTGAGGTTAAGATTATGAAAATATCGCAGTTTGTCGGCTCCCTTTGTTGACTCTTCTGAGTGAGTCTAAGGACAGGTTAAGTAGGTGCCCCTCGTGAGCATTTCTCATTTAAAGCATTGGTATACCTTAGTACCAGATGTGACCCCATTACAGCTCTTTTCTCTGCATTTGTGCATTCAATGCATATCTTTCCTTGAATAACACAGAGTCCAATTGCTGGTTTAAGGGCAGCATCATTGAGAAAAGGCTTATAGTAACATCTGATGGAGGTGAGTCATTGAATCAACAGTCTGCTGTTGCTAAGGTCAGCAATGAGAGAGAGGGAGTATCCTGCCTCCCTATCAACACGTTTCCCCCCTTATACCCTGCAGCTCGCACGTCTTTGTTGCATTACATATCAAATTCTGAAGTGTAAACAAATTGTTAGGCTAATTTTTTACCGCTTCAAACTGCCATTGTTAGTGCACAAGTATAAGAATTGATGAGAGAATTTTTTTCGGTTTGCACAATGTGTGATTGTTAACAGTTGTTTATTCATACACCAGTAGAACATGTGATTTATTGTGTTGGAGGTAACCTACTTGCCTTTACTGTTTTCACTTCCTACGATCAAATATTTATACAAGCCAAGATGGTTGATGCAAAAGCGGTTTTAATACTGTATTTTTTTTGGACTGATATAATTGAAATAGGCAGCTGTTATCCATTAAGTTGTGATCTCTGTTATTATTTGTCAACCAGGTATCCATATCTCCTTCTGTCTCTGAATCTCTGTTTGCAGCAGCATAAGCAGAAGAGTAGCTTTTTCTAGAGAGATTTGAAGAGCTATTTATAGATCTCTGCCAGAGCACCAAGCGTGGTGCTGTTGCTGCTGCTCCTATCTCTCTCTTCTCTTAACCACTCCTGCTTCTGTTTCTCTGTCTCTCCATCTTTATTTGTTCCCTCTTCTTTTCCTGTTCTCTTTGTTTTCTGAGCACCCTTTCTCTTGAGGTCTTTCTCTCTCATTGTTTCTCAGTCATTTGTTTACATATCTTTCCTTCTTGGCTTGCTTTGATGTAAATTATTGATCAGAGCAGAAGGAAGGCGACTGGTTGCATGGTCAAAAGTCTGGCCTCAGATTTGGTATAGCTGCCTGACTGACTTCACTGTAGTTGCTGCAAAGCTGGAGGGTTTTCGCATGATCGTTCAAAGGGAGAGAAAACACACAATTCACCACGTTAAAATTTACCCTTGGATCATAGGATCCAAGCAAGGGGTAGAAACAGGAGAAAGTGTGTCTTTTGTTGGTAAATATGCTTGACAAAAAACTAATACTTTTAAAAACGAGTATTGAAAAAAACTAATGCTAATGACTTAATGTCACTTTTTTTTTTTTTTTTTTTTTTTTTTTAAAGATTTGGGCCAAGGTAGGCTCCATTTCACTCAACATCAAGCTCAAGTTAATAAGAAGCTGATTATGTCCAAACACAATTGTATTTGTCCAATTTTGGCCATTTTCAGTGTAAATAATAGCCTGAACATTTTCCTAGTGTTTCCGAATATTTTTACCTCTGTTATATGCTGTGTGTAGAGACTGCAGCACCGCGTTAGGTGATTGTGTTCATGAACGGCTTATCTGTGGTATCTTTGGCAAGTGATCCTTGCTCAGCTCCTCCCCTTTCTCCTTCCTGCTCTTTAAGCCTTTCGGTGTCTTCTCTTACTGTCCTGTGAACTAGGTTACCTGGCTGCCCAAATGCAGAAGAAGCTGCTGGACTTGGTTGGAGATGTTAGGTGGCATTAGTACATGCCATCCCCTTTATCCCAGTCATGTGGTCAACCTAAGATTAACCTTTTTTTTTTCTAGGGCCATGCTAGGATTGCAGAGTCATCCGTTGGTTTCCCACCTTAACTAGGCTAAGTTAGAGTGAAAGGCTAGTTGTGTGGTCAAAAACAGAATAAATATAGACCATTGATATGAGCCTGGACAGATATGTCAACAAGAACTACTCTATCCCAAAGCTGCAGGAGAGCATTGCTTATCGTCATGGAGTCAAATCTAAGATTTGCCCCACACAGTTTCAGTGGCAGCATTAACACTGTGGACAAACTCACAGCACCCAAAGTGTTTTTACAGGCATAAAGGCCTGTCTTCTTCCTTAAACTGTAGTGCTTAAGAGCAGTGTAGTGCCCTTGGAAATAAAGATAGGAACATTGACATGCTCAGCTGTCTAGTGTCAGCATTAGATCCCAGCACCTGAAAACTGTTTTGACAAAACAGTGTTTTAGTAGAACTTCAATGCCAGAGCTGAAAGTATTTTCTGAAGTGCACGTCTGTACTGTTTTAGCAGGATTTTTTTATCTGCCAATGTAATCATACTAGAGATGTGTGGTCACATAGGATTTGGAACAATGAATGTATTACGGTAAGAGTGAAGAATGAGTGAGACCCACATAAAACCCACAGCAAGGGTTGGATGTGGAGAACCACTTGTTAAATTGTAAGAACAGGAACATTGCTTGGACATGTGCCCTTTGGGACACTGTAGTGATTTCTGTTAGTGAATTGCTAAGTTGGAGTTTAGACCCCATTTTCAATACATGTATGACAGACCAGAGTTGTTGTGTTTAACATGTGACTAAAAGGTCCACAACAGCGGTTTTCCAAACAGCAAAAACAGTGAAAGGTGTCTTGTGCATTTTGTGGTTTGCTTAAACTGCAGCACCTGTTGATATCAGCTCATGGTGGCTCTTTATTATTTTACTGCTTCTTGATATATTTGAAACTGACCCGTCAACAAAAACGTGTCAGTTTGACTATGGCAACAGGAGGCAGTAGCTGCTACACAGTAAGTTAACATTGCCTGCAGTTTGATGTAAGGCTTGTGACTGAGATTTTCCAAATTTTGCTGCGGTAAATATTTTTGTATGCACATTCATCCGCTGCAATTATTACGAGAGCTGACTTTCAGTCTGCAAAAGTGTGTCTCTTTGACTGACAATATATAATTCGACTCGGGGGGGCTTCCTGGCTAATGATTTCAATCATCAACATCAGATTGAAATTGAAGCATATTTAAAGGCACACTGAAGGAATGTCTTAAGAGCCAACCCCTTTTAGCTATGATTTGGCAGGAAGTATCTTTTTCTAAAACTTCAACTGAATGTCTGGGTACTTTTCTACATCAGCAGTAGGTACAGTGTGACTCCTACAAGAAGAAGTGCCGTCACCTGACAAGAGAAATAGTTGATTTACAGTAGCCCTGAGTGTGGAAATAATTTCTGAAGCATCTGTTGGGGGTAATGCTGGAAAGTGGGACAGTGTTGTGATCTGTTGCAGTGCTTCACCTGTATTATGGAGCACCTAGAAAATAACAGAAGCAGGTTGAACTCTCCTCCTGTGTTTTGTACTTCACACGTGTACAACAGTTCATCCCTTAGTATAACCATTGGTCTGATCACCTTTATAAACCAAATATGTTCTTTGTTATCATACTGTGGAGTGTTGACATGGTTTATTAGTCATCCTGGTTACAGCTAAGGCCACAATAGCCACCATATTTACAAATACTGATTTAAAATAACAAAGATTAGCTTGATCATAGCTACTTGAGTGTAAGAACCCCCAAGTCTCCAATCAAGTGTGATTACATACTGTCAGCTTAAGAAGTCAACCATCTATGCGAGAGGCTGTTAGGTCCTGAAATGGTATAAATAAGAATAAGACAGTGCTTTGCAACGAATCACATTTTTTAACTTAACTGAAATCATTATACAGCAAGTTACAACGTCTTGTGTATATAACTTGTCTAAAATTACAAAAAATATTAGCTTTTTGGTTGAGAATTTGAATTTTTGAGCATAAAATTTGGCCCAAATTATGAGTAAATTGATTAAATAGAACTGCAAACAGAGATTCTGTCAGTGAATTCAAGCATTACATTTTCCAAAGTAATATAAAGACAAGGTAGGTATCATCCACTCTCTTACGGAGTGGATGAGAAATAATAGTCAATCAACTTACTTGTTTTTGTTAAAACAGTGTCATCAAGTTATTATTATGGGGGCTTCCACTGGTAACCCCGTGGTTAACGTCACAATGCTATGAAATGTGGGTTATTCCCTCAGGCAAAGTCTATGGAAATGCAGACTTGCAGAAAGGGCTCAGAAGTCTATGAGAGAGAGCCCTCATGCACTTTACGGTTTGACAATGTGACTGCCCGAAGCACTCGGGGACTTAACAGGAGCGTGCCGTAACATCTGTTAGTCCGTGAGTTTAGATATTTGGATTTGGCCTGTGAGACATCCCAGGACTTATGCTGCCTCACCCAGTTCCCCTACTGACGTTTCCTTTGATGCTGAACTTTTGACTGCCTCTTTTCCGCTGCGTCTTTCAGCTGCCGTTTGCAGTGAGGGGCCTGCAGGGAGAAGATGCAAATGTGTTGTCTTGTGGGATTAAGGTTTTTTTTTGTAGCTAATGAGGTGGTTTCATTATTTTCCCCCTCTATCTTTCTTTCAAACTCCCTTTGTTTGTATTATTTATTTTTGACCATTGAGGTAGTGCTCTGTTTCACCAGCAGCTGTCAGTGCTCCAAGCTCATTCAGTTTGTCCAGACACTGGCTACAGATAACGATTTCATATATTCCCATGAAACGGAGAGTGGTGAGTGGTGACTAGAGTGTAGCTGGACTGAGTCTTCTGCCTGCATGCGGATGTAGGCTTATGTCCTGTTTTGCAAAAAAAAAAAAGAACTACCAAACCCTAAATTATATTTGTAAAAGAATATATCTTTTTACTGTAACCTCTCATATAAGAATCCCGTCATTGTATCAACTAAAATACTGCTCCAAGCAGCCTTTTTAACAGCTGGGCTTCTTGCGAGCCCTGAGTTAGCTGTCATTGCAATTATATTGTTACACAGAGGCAGAGAGCAAACAAGATATGTAAGAGAGAGCGAGAGAGCGACAGAGAGAGAATCCACACAGAAGGGAGGGTTGGAGGAGAAGGGAGCGGTGCAAACTGTGCGCATGATAGCATAAGAGCAGTAGGGAGAGAGTCAGCTACCAAGGCTTTCTGTTTCCCCGTAGTGCTTGTGCTTCATTCAGAAAAAGAGAGGGGGCACTCCAAAAAGAGTTTTCTGTCCATTTTCATTAAACCCATTAACAAAACAGAGCTGTTGGCGCCTACAGACAGGAAGGGGACAGAGCGAGTGTGAAGACGAAGGAAGTAGAATGAGCTGAAGAGTGACAGAGGTAAACACCCCCGAAACACAGCTATTTACACGCTGCAGAAGATGGAATTCATTCATCTCTACTACTTAGCAAGATAAGATTAATGTCAGCGTTGTCTTGGTCCAGAGCTGCTTCTGCTTCTGCTGCTGCTTCTTGTGCAATAATGTGCTTTTATCTGAGAGACACCTGATCCAACTTGGCTGGAGATCCACAGAGCTGAACTCTAAATACAGTAAGCATGTGCTGTGTGTCTATGTGTCTGTGTGTCTTTGTCACTGAATGTTAATAATTTTTAGGTGAGATGTAGGTTGTCCATGTGCCTCTCACAACTCTTGAGATTTAGTTAAATGTTTAGCCTTTGCCGCTGTTATAATTGCCTCTTATCTTGGCACTTTTCATTGTCGCTCTTTGTAAAGTTCTTGCGGCAATTTAGTTAATTATGCCTTAGTAAAACTGCCGAAACCATAATGAGGCTTGCTGGAAAATTGTTTCATATACTATGCATACAGTTTCCTCTTTTACAGTATAAGTCGTTATTTAGTATGCTGAAGCTGGAAGGAGAACCCTTCTTGAGGCTGATACAGGCTGAAAGATTTGTGTTTGAGTGTGTGTGACTAGTGGTCAGTTGGTGTTCGTATATGTTGGTACAGATGCACACAAAACGTGTTTAGTGAGGCAAATGCTGAGGTAATGAGGAATTCCCTTCCACTGTGTTCTTGTGTGGGAGGAGGGAGGGAGAGTGGAGGTGGCCTGGGTGGGGGTGGAGAGTCACCGAGAAGTAGGCGTCACTCTGCAACACTGTCATACTGAGGAGGGAGGGAGGGGTGCAGGGAAAAAGGACAACTTATGGGCATGCATATGGCTGCATGTGGGAAGTCCTGTGTCCTGTGTCCCTGAAGTTTTATGTTTTAATGATCCTCTTGGCTTGAATGTGCAGAAATGGGTTATGCTTATGACTGTTTATGAATGCATCAGGAATTAGATAGCTCCTTGGATATTTAGAGACTATACATTTTCACCTGCATATGTCAGTGTTCTCTCCCTTTAATTATGGTACACAATGTGCAGGAACAGAGAGGAGGTGAGAGAGAGAGGCAGCACAACCATGAGAGAAAGCACAACAGCAGAGCCCTCTTGAATAAAAAATCTGTCGCTATAAATAGCAAGCCGTCCTCATGGCCTCAGCAGTGTTTCAGGTTTAGAAGATCTGGCTTTCCCCTCTCTTTTCTTGTTCTAATGGCCATAGCCTAACAAAATGGACTCGCAATACTCTTCATTGCCTCCTCTTTTTATTCTTTTTTGCTCACTTGCCCCAGATCTGTTTTGATCTGGATATGGGTTGTTTATAGATTGACCGCCTGTTTTTGTATGTGTTTGCACGTCTTTCAGCATTATAATAAATCAAGATGCACCAGTGTCCTAAGTGATGCAGCCTAATTCAACTAGCTTGATGTTGACTCATGAAATGACAGTGATCACATGACTCTACTCTCTTGTCAATTAGAAATGCAAAAGACCGATAACAGCCACAGCAGCCCCCAAATTAGATAGAAGCCGGCCGTTTGGTGTCAGGTTGCCAGAGCTAATGCTGTTTTCCTCCTGATGTCCACCAGTCTACATGTTAGCCCCTTTCTTTGCTAAGAAACTATCTGGATAGCAGAAGTGCTTAAGCTAGCTGCTTAGTCCTGACTGACATAATGTACTCCATCCTCTTGCATTATGAAATTGTGTCTGCGTCCTTGTTTGTGTGTATGACCAGCACTTTTGTTGTTTGTTTGTTTATGACTTTGGAGTCCTCCCCAGGTAGTTTCTGCTCCTGTAGCCTCACTCCTGCATACTAATTACCTATGCGTGGGAAAAAGACTGAGTATGAAAGAGAGAAAGCACGAGAGGGAGATGAAGGGAGGAAAAAAATCAATAATAACCCCTGGAGTAACTGCTACTGTAATTGCCTTTTAAAGTCAGAAGGTTCACACCTTCTCATCTGGAGCTTTTAAAAAGAATCCTTATACTTTTGTTGTTTAGGTTAAGAAAAACTTCCATCCCTTCTTTCAGACATTGCCCATCACCCTTGTCCCTTTTCATAGTCATTTTTTCCTTCATATTACTCTTTGTTTGAATTTTCTGTGTCCTCAACTTCCAATGTCAAGTCTTAATGCCGCTCATGCATCTTTTTGTGGGTGAATGTGTGTTAGATGTTTCTACATATCCCAGTGCCTTTATTTTGATGATGTAATTCATTTTACTTTCCTCCATTCATCCATTCTCTATACCGCTGATTCTAATGGGCTGGGTAAGGGGCAGGATACACCCTGGACTGGTCGCCAGTCAATCACAGACACATGGAGGCGGACAACCACTCACACTCACATTCACACCTGCATTGAGTTTAGTCACCTAACCCTAACCCTTCATGTCTTTGGACTGTGGGAGGAAGTACCTGGAGAAAAGAAAAGCACGGGGAGAACATTCAAAACTCCACACAGAAAGGTTCAAACCTCAAACCTTCTTGCTGTGAAGCAAAAGTGCTAACCACTGCACCACCGTGCTGCCTGAATAGGGAGACTACAGCAATGTAAATAGATCTATTGAACACAAGGGAGCTAGTAGTTAGCAGGTATGTGTCTACTAAACTCTTTTTTTTTTTCTTTAAAACAATAAAAAGTAGGGTTTGCTTTAGGGCTGATGTGACAAAGGGCAAATTACAGTGTGGTGCCAGCACAATCTTGAACCAGTCAACTTCAACAACCACTGGTTGAAGTTTTCAGAGAGATGGAAAGAGGGCACCACTGAAAGAAATAGCATAGAGGTCTGTAAGAGGCCTTTAAAGCCAATAGGGTACCTAGACAGAAAACAATAAGTAGATGATGGAGTTGAGAGTGGAGGGGAGAATGGCAAACTTAACCAAAACATATTTAGGAGTGGTTGTTTGTGATTGTTGTAATGAAGGAAGAGATGAAGACAGAGAGGCTATAAAAATGGGAAGAAGGTGGGGACAGATAATTGCTGTCCTCAGGCAGGCGTAGGTATTGGGAGTGGTTGGCTTTTACAGGTAAACAGATGGCATAGCGCAGCGAGACGCTGACCTGCCACCACTGTCTGGTCAGCTACGTGATCTAGTGACTCGCTGCCGTGTGCAGTTTCTCTAATTAACACTCCTTCCTAATCTGTGCTGGAGATGTAGTGTTGTTTGCAATAAACAAGCACTCTATCATACATGAAATGGGTGAGTAGAGGGCAAAGCGTGTACCAAAGCAAGTAAAGGAAAGAGTTTGTTATATGAAGACCTAAGGATTCAGTCAAATCTCTCATGAGTGTGTTGTAGGCTCTTAACCTTTTGTTCCAAACATGTCGACTATGTGGTGACTAGATAAGGATCAGCTGTATTCAAATATAGTCTTTACTTTGTGTGTATTTGCACTCAAATATGTCTGTCAAACAGTCTACACAGTATGCATGTCATTTTGTGTCACATCTCCTACAGCCAACAGCAGGCCTGTCATTTTTCTATTTTAGCACAGCGTCGTCATGTTTGGAACATTGCAGTCGGCCAATGCCTGGTGTAATGGTACTTCTAAAAGTACAGAGGCCATGTCTTTGTTGATGGGTATAAGAGATCTCATTTAGTTTTTGATAGAGAGAACTTGTTTGGGGCGTGTGTTCGGTTTGCAGACCCTGAACCGTTTGGGCCTATGAGTTTTGAAGGGACTATATTTAGCTGTCGAGGTGTCTGGGGAACGAAGGAGGGAGGAGAAACACTGAAGAGCAGTTGAAGGGGGATGCTGGGTGGTAGACTGAGCTGAGTGTTGGTTGGCTGGATGTTTGCTGGATGGATGTCTGAATGACTGGCGTGTTGCCTTCCTGCTGGCTGTTCTGGAGTGCACAAGCCACATTGTAAGAGAGCACACTTTCTGCTGGCCCAACAGAGACAGCCTGGCAGTTTGACTGGCTGGATGCCTGACGTCCGGGTTAGGCTGGCAGCACTTGATTCTCCATCACTTTTTCGGCATGGCAGTGCAGCCTGCCCGCTGTCGTTAAGTGTGGCTGTGGCACATGGAGGTGTTTGAGCAGATCATAGAGGACACAGGTCACCATCTGGACACATCCAGCTGTTGGCCAGTGCATTATTTAACATTTACTCAGGCTATAGTGAAGAGCATCTTTTTTATAAGCTGCATTCAGTATTTTAGGAGGTTTTCAAACCGAAAATGGCATGGCATTCGATCCACAAAGGCCATTTGAATAAAAGTTTCATTAATTTGTAGTCTAATCAGATGCCAAAATACTGAATCATGGTTCATAATACTGTTATCTATCTTTTTCACCACCTTGGAAGTTGGCTGATGGATGACAAAAGTTGAGCTAGTTTCAACTTTTTACTATTAAGACCTTGTATTTCTTAGCTAGGATGAGGGCTGGGTGCAGAACATACTACCAGTTTTTACCAGTTAATGGGCCGCGTTTTAGCTTAAATATTGTGCACACACGAAAGCTTTGGTACTCTCATTGTTTTAGTTAATCTGAAGCACTTTTTGTTTGGCATTGATCATCTTTTCATTAGGTAAATGTTGTAATATTGTTTCAAGTTTCCATGTATTTCTGCTCAGGGATCCATAGTGTAATGTAAAAACAGTGATTTCTAGTTTTCATGTCACTTATTTCAACATCAGCAGAGAAACTGTACCTGTATGTGATCATGTCAATGATGGCAAAGTTATCATGAGTTATGTTGCTTCCCCTTGCTCTATGTATTTTAAGAGTTTTGATAGTTTAGATTTTCAGTCATGTAGTTAAAAAGCTTAATACTGTGTGCAGGGAACCCCTTGGTTTTGTGCAAGTCCACTGATCCAGCCCTCTAAAGAAGAAGATACTGCCATTAGTTTCTTAAGTGCTGTTGTAATGTAATTTTTTCCCTCCTTTCTTCCTTTAGTTTCCACCAGTAGGTCATCCATCACGCTTAACTGTGCCACAGCATGTGTGTCAATCATGGGAAGTGATTGAGCCTGTATTGATTCACTGTCTACAGTACTGAAGAGTGGGCAATTCACAACAGTGTCCTAGTGCGACTAATCATTTTGTTAGCAGAGCTTTGAAATTTACTTTTCTGCTACAACTCATGAGTTCAGGTTGCAGAATTCAGTGAATTGATCTATTTTGATCAGGCCAGGAATTATAATGCTCAAAGCTTTCCTCATATTGTCTATTTTTGCAGATGTTTTCATTGTTTATCATGTTCTCCTAGCTGTTTAAACCAAAGCACATGAAATGACTACATTTGTCCCACTGTCTCCTTATGTGATAAGTGGAATGAGAAAAATTATGTAAATGTAGAACTGGAAGGCAGAACCTAGAGCCAAAGCCTTCCAGGTTCGTAAACGTTTAGCTCATTTAAGAATCTGGAAGGCTTCGAGGTTACAGCCCATTTTCCTCCAAAGGAAAATTGCCTCACTGGTGCACTGTTGTCTCACAGACGGTTCCAGGGTCGAATCTGCTGGCCGACAGGTTTGCGGTTTGTGCTGAACATTGTGTTTGAGTGGGTTTTCTCCCACAGTTCAAAGACTCTGAGATGACGAGACACCAAATTTCCTGTAGGTGTGAGTGTGAGCTTGAATGGTTGTCTGTCTCTATGTGTTGTCTCTATCTGTCTCTCGTGATTGAAATTCATGATCCCCCACAATTTAAAGTAGGCTAATCATTTTGATGCATTTAAATCCATTCAAGGTAGCATCACATAGTGTGTTTCCAGGATCAAGGATCATTTTGATGATTTACTTACATGAGGGCTGCAAGACTGAGACACAAGCAACTATAGATAGGAACAGGGTGTGGGAGCGGGGGAGTGACAGGATTTTGCCTGAAACATGAAGCGGCTTGGAGCATTCAGACAGGCGGCAAAGTTAAATTTTGTTCAGCTTTGTTTGTGGGAAATTGACCACTGTCGGAGTGTGTTCTCTCACTGTGGGCATTGAAGTGTCTCTTACCTTCTTCTCTCTTTGCTCCTTTCTCTTTATTCATGAAATCATACACCTTAGCATAATGGAAAATTCTGCATTCATTATGCCTTTACATTTTTCTTCATGTTTTATTGTGCAACAGAAAGACAAAACTGGCAATTGAGCTCAAAGGAGCAAGATTTCTCTTTGTGTGAGTGGAGAGCGAACTGGAGACTGGAAGTGGAGTAATTACTGAATGCTTTGAAGGGCAGCAGAAACTGCTGCTGAGCCACTCTGATCTCAAATGGGACAGGACAGAAAATAATAGATATTGTGTGAGAGAGACGTAGAAAGAAAGAGACATTTGTGGCAAACACTAAGACATAGACATAGACATTTAAAGACTAATCTAAGAGGTCTGAGGACACTGTACAGTGAGTTGCATTGTCTGTACCATACTTGGGGTATATTGGAGAGGGAGAGAGAGAGAGCACACGCGGTCTTGGGACATCCAGAGTGCAGAGGAGGGCTAGTGCCAATAAAGTTGGTAGCTTGATTTATGCTCTAGCAGTCATTTGTGGTTCCTCCGTCAAGGCTGGAGTCCCTGCGCATTTCAGGAAAGCCCTCTGACTGAGGTGACCCTGTCAGGCCAGGGCTTTCCTTATTAATATATTAAACATGGAGACTGGTCATATGGAAGGAGTTCCACAGCAGATGGTACAATGATGTTGTGAACGTTAATCCAATCTTTTAAGAGAAACTATTTTATTTGGAATCATTGAAATATGTAGAATTGGTGTATTTTGATTATGATGTTCTTTTTGTATATTGTGCTTTACCTGGCACACAGAGCTGTTGATTCAAACTTGCAAAAACGGCATGTGGTGTTTGGTGTGCCAAATTGAAGTGAAGTGGAAACCACGCTCAGACAGCTCTCACGGGTGCTGTGCAAACTGATCAAATTTGGGGGTGCGCCCATGACATGCAGAAGTGCAAACACATGAAAATATACAGGAGGCGCAGCAGCTTTGTTATTGTGTGTACATGGATCAAATGAAAGTCAATCAAGGTTCCTGCATTTCTTCTGCTGCGTTCTCATTGCAGTGTCTGGATGGGATACTGACAACTCATCTTGGCACTTAATTTCATGCATTGAAATTAATTTATGTTCTTTTAAGCAACTGAGCTAATTTCTTTTCTTATTGGGATTTTCATTATGGCAAACGGCGCTCAAATACAAAACAATACACGTGCAAACAAGACAAAAACGTTTAACCTATATATAAATAAAACATTGCACAATTTATTACATTGTTTCTGTCATGTGTATCAAAGTATTCGTAGTTGCATGTTTAGAAGTTATACATGCATGTCTGTAAGGGAAGGGTAGTTTGGTTCTATCTGATGGGGCCTGCTTCCATATTCTGGAGGTCTGTTCTTGTGTCTGTGAGCTCAATCTGTTTAGTTCAAGGTTCATCTGCACCAAACCTGAAAGTAAGTCACTGCTCTCATCAGGACGAAGTGGAACAGAACCGTCTGCAGTCAGTGTGTGAGGGTACTCATTGCCAGTCTGCACACTTAAACAACTGTGTGTGCAAATGACTCACATTGTGATCACTATGTAAACCCCATGAAGTCTGGGGTGCCTGTGTGTACATCTGTGAGCCTTTTTTGGGTACATGTGTGTATGTTTGTTGTGTCTGCGATTGAGCTATGCTGTTCAGGCTATAAGTAACCCATGAGGCTGCTGTGTTTTTTTTGTTTTTGTTTTTTTCCCCCTTTTTGTGTGTGTGTGTGTGCTGTTTTATTTGTGTTTACCCAGTGATAAATACACCGGGCCTTGTAATTGGGGAAAGGAGGGGGGTCGTGAGAGAGAAAGGGAGAGGAAAATATGGGGGTGTTGAGGGATATTGCTGCTTTTCTCTTGGTGACAGAGCCTGTTGCCATGGAGCTGGTCCTCCCATTGGTGGAAGTCTGGTCCAATCGCTTAACAGCACAGATTGTTTCATCATTGAGAAGTTTTTCCTCTCTTCCTGTCTCACTAGCCACCCCTTGCTCCTCCATCTTTCTCTCTTCTCTTTTTTCTCCTATCTCTCTTACACTCTCCTCCACTGCTCCCCCCGTTCTCACAGCAGAAGAAGCTGATAAATTACATAAGGTTTATAATGAGTGCAGGAGCTGCCACCCAATTTCATTTTGACACAGTTTGAATAACTGTTACATCAGCAGCTCAAGTTGAGCGGGAATAATCTTTTGCAAATCTCCTCACTGTATTTCAGAAGACAAGATAACCCGACAATCCCACATTCGGTCATCTATGTATTTATTCGACAGCTAAGAAATACAATTATTTTGAATCGTGTGAATGACTGACTTTAAGGTTTAAAGACCGAGATCACCACCTTTTTTATTATTAGCTGATTGTTCAGTATCGGCTAAGGTAAACATGTTAAACGTGTCTGAGTCGCACCTTTTTAGTAGTGTAGACATTTGATTGCTCTCTCGGTTTGTTGTCTATCACTCTGCACAAAGCTTGATGAATGCCTCAGCTCTGAAGCAAAAATGTAGCTGTATTCAAACACAAAATGTTCTTGTTACAACATGTTACAGAGCACAATTTTGTTTGAAACATTTTTCCCACCTTGGCACTCTTGTATTTTTTTATCTGTTTCATCCCAAAACCCAAATCTGCAACTAAACGTTATTTTTATTGTCACTTAATCTGTTGATTATTTCCTCAATTAATCATATTTGGTCTATAAAATGTCTTGAAGTGGTTAAGAAAATGTCAGTGAGTGTCTCCCAAAGCCCAAGAGGACATCCTCAAAAGTGCTGTTCTGCCCACAGTCCAGAGGTTTACTATCATATAGCAGTAAAGAAACCATTTAAGAAGCTATAATCAGAGAATTTTTTTTTTAAAGTTGGTTATTAATTATATGATTATAACTCAAGCAGAGATAAGAAATTCATATGTATTTATTGCATATTTCCCCTGAAAATTTTGGAACATGTGCTGTTAAAACCACTATGCCAACATGCATTTTTCAAGGTGAGACTGTGGATTGTGCTCCGGTGGTGTCATTAACATGCTCCCTATGGACTCTTGATAGACACACTGATGAGAAGATGCCTTCTAGGCCAAGCATGCTCCTAGAATCGGATATTACATTGACCATTGGTGGGACCAAAATAGAGCTGCATTAAGACGCAGGGATTTCTGGCTTATTTTGGTTAGATTAAACATTGCCAAAGGTGTTGATTTTTATGGCCTTCGTGTATTGTGTGGTCGAGTATCTAGTGCTTGCATGATTTTCACGGCCCACTACAGTGCTGCAGCCACAGCTAAATATTTCTTGATTACCATAATCTTCTTTCAATCTGAAAAAAAAAGTTTCGAACAACTGAGTGTAAGTTGCAACCTTTAATTTGGTACAAACCCAATGTTTATTTCATCAAACATCAAACAAACTTATTTCCTTGTCTTCAACATCGCAGACATGGTTTTCTTAATTGTGACGCATTTTTTTTCTCTTCGGTTGCTCCTCTGAAGGGGTTTCTTTTGCTGTGGATTTTCACACATTAGATTTGTTTGTGTGTGCAGTTTGTCACATGGTGTAATGCAGTCTTGTCAGTTACTGATGCAACTCGAGCCCTTTTCAGACGAGGAATACGTAAGATTGCTACGATGGCATTTTGTCATTCAGATGCAGGAGACTTCTACGTCAGTGTTCCTTATGGCTTCAATCAGACTGACGGGACATTGAAGGAGTTTTTTTCCTGCTCTCACCACGGCTTCTAACAATAAAAGCAATGATACATTTTATATCCGTTTCATCATTTAATATTTGATAGTGAATTCTTGTGCCTGTCCTTCAGCATCCAACAGTGCACAAGCATCAGATGACAGGACGCTCATTTGGGACTCCCGTTTAATTGCCATTAGCTCACATGCTGCATGTTAATGGGTTTAACAGATATTCATTTATTCATCCACACACCTGGCAATGACAATGCATTGTTATGCCCCAACATCCTGTTGCAACAGGAAATGCATCATATCAAGTAAAGATGCCATTTCAAGATGTTACTGGCAAAAAAAAAAGATAGGTTTTCTGCACTAGTTGATGTGAATATTTCATAACTCTTATTTACTTCTTTAATTTTGGCCCACGTTGAATTCCTTATTTCTCTCTCACCCACATTCCAGCACTCTTGCCTTCATCAATAATGCATACAAGATCAGGATCCCCTCTCTCTCCACTGCCATTCGTTCATTATGCAGAAGGGAGACAGTCGTTCACTTGGCCAACATCTCTTTCTCTCATCACCCACTTTTCTCCTTGTGTTTTCATCCTTCGGTCTCATTATTTTCTCTTGCCACACCTTCTGTATGTTCCCCCACTCGCAGCAGAGAGCTAAACATAGGTTGTAACTAGTGAGAGCAACAGAGAGAGGGAGACTTGGAGAGAGCTGCAGAAAGGTAGGTAGGTAACTAGGGAGGGAGGGGAGGGAAGGAAGGAGAGAATGAGTCATAGCACGTCCCACAGGACTGAGTGGGCTGGCTGAGTGGAGGAGGATGGCGTCAGCAGCAGGCCTGACAATTTAAGAAGACACATTAAAAGAGGAAGAGAGAGAGAGAGAGACACACAGAGAGCTAAGACTTAGAAGTGGGTGGATGGAGAGAGAGATATTGATGGGAGGGGTTGATGTGGAGGGGGCGGAAGGCAGGAAGGGGTATCCTCATAACACAGAGAGAAACGCGAGAGGGGGTGGCAGGGAGAAGGACAGAGAGACGTAGATGGAAGAAGAGAAACCCTGTCTTCCGCTGCATTTGATCATTCATGTCCCCTCTCATCTGTGTCTTGTTTGCAAGGATGTTTTTTTCCCACATATCTTTGTTGCTGTAGTCATCTAACTTTCCTGGCTCTGTTTTTCTGAGTGATACAGTCACCTTTTTAAATGGCTAACGGCAGAAAATATAGTGTCTATGGGTGTGTTGGGCAGTCATGCATGTATCTGTATTTCTACTGTGTGAAGCACAGACTGTGCCTGGATGGTTCCTCCACAGTCCCTAGTGCTCTGCCAGCCCCCTCGTCCCCTCCCTGCGCGAGATTGTGCAACCGATGCAAAGGGGAATCCTCTCTGACACAGACAAACACTGGTGCGCACACACACTGCGAGCGCTGCTGATATATAATATGTACAGGCACTGAGCTTGCACAAACTCTGTCATTACTACACACACATCACCCCCCACTCTGCGAAGACATAACCTTGCCGCCTTTTGCGAAATGGGTTCTCTCTGACGTCAAATGGGCGAGGTATGTGGCTGAATACAGAGGAACTGAATTGGGTCGAACTGCCTGTGTATGTCTCTCCCACTGCTGTCTGTGGGTTTGTACGTGCTTGCTCACTCCTGTTTGCAGCGTTCTGCGCTGCCATTCACCTTCATCTTTCATTCAGCCTTTGCAGAGAAAATGGAGAGGCATGTCTGCTACGCATGCTTCTCCATTATGAAACTGAAATCATGCGATGAATGGAATACATGACTGATAATAGCAGCAGCTCTCTATCGTCGCCCCTATAAAATTGTAGGAAAAGAGTGCTTATCCTCTGGTTGTTTCTCATTAATGGCAACCAGTGTGCAAATGAAGAGATTAGGACATAGATTGGCACTGTAGGTTCATCTGTACCGTCTCTATATTGTAATTTTTTTTCTTGTTTTTAATGCATTTGTGATTGGCAAAAGAAGTCAGTCCTGTTAAATTCTGTTGTAGAGTATTTTCGCTTGGTTTTGTTTTTCTACAGAAAGTTTTGCCTTACATTGTTCCTTTTTTTTTTTTTAATTGATAAACTACTGACTATTGTAATCACCAGTTACAATTTAATTTCAATTTCAATTAATCAGGTTAATCTAAAAATCTTAGAAAATAAGACCAGATGCCTATTTTATGTTCCCTGAATCCTACATTTCATTTTCTAACATCATCATCTTTTATGTTTGGTTAAAAAAAAAATCATATTATAATAACTCTAATAAAGTGTTAGAGAAAGCTTTTCTTTTTCTTAAATAAATGCCTTACAACTGTTAATTAATCAATTAGTAGATCCAAAGGAAAGTAAATGACAATCTTTATGATGAACTGTTTTAGCTGAACAGCATGAGTTAATTTAGAGCTAAATGTGTTTTAATATGACAGTTGGTCAAATTAATATATTGGTGCTCTTAAGCAACAGTTGGTATTAAACTGTGTGCTTTTGGCACCATGTGCATGATGTCTTAGTTGTCTGATAAACGTATCAGGTAAGACTTGACATAGACGAGCTCTCCACTCTTACCAGCTACCATGCAGTGAATTCCTCTCAATTCTTTGGCTTACCCCACTGCTAACTTTTGCCGAGGCCCTGACCCAGCTTGACCTGGAGCAGCTAAATTTGACAGTGAGCTCATCCCTACACGGAATATTTAGTGCGGCTAGCCCACTGTCTGTAGTGGTGATATACATGCTATGTGTTTCGTAACACAACACACACACACACATGCGCACAGCATTGACCAGACAGATAACGCTCTCTGTTGCTTTCAGTCACACACGCACACGCGCACACAGTCTCAGGGCTCCCTTCCATTGGCAGTTTTTGGTTTGGTAACCTGACACAGTGGGTGGGGCAGTGTATGACCTGCGTGTCTCAGCTGGTTGCCTGTCACCAGAAGGGCCCGTGTAAGAGGCCGGAAATGCATGTGAAAATATGCTGTGCTACATTATGACATGATGAGGATGTTGGTGATTTTTTAAATCTATTTATACAAAACAAACAAAATTTTACATTGCTAAATGTCCTCAATAAATGGTTGATTAACCTTTATAACAAAAGCTAAGCAAATGGGGAATTTCCTATGTGGTTTTTAAAAGAAAACAACATTTGTTTACTACATTCACATCATTATTGTGGTGTAGGAGGCTAACTTACTGTTGTAAGGACAGATAAAATGGTAGTGACACACCGCAAGGTAGAAGTGGTTCTTGGTAATATCATTTGATTGTTCAACCAGCTCTGTTGTTATTCACGGTGGCATGCAAGGGAGGGAGACCTGTGCACGAGTTGTCTTTTCCCCGCCCCTCGTCTGTCTCTGATTGGCCTGACTCTGATATTCCTAACCTAACCATGTGATTTCTTATGCCTAAACCTGACCAACCAGTGATTTGATGGGCAGGCCCTTCCTATGTCTTTCTAGGAAAATAAAATTGAGATCTGTACAAAGTTTTATTGTTTCAGAAAGACACATACTGATATTTGTAGTTGCAGAATGAATCAGTGAATTAGTGCTACCACAAAACAATAATGACTTTTGAAATTAGCAACGAAGTAACATATAGGACTGTAATGTAATGTTGTACTGTAAGTTGAAAAATTGGAACAAGAAATTTGTCAAATTCTGAAGATATTAAATGTGTATCAATATTTGCGCTTAAATGCCTCATAAATGCAACCCTGTCCTGTATTACACCAGCCTCTTAATGGGGTTTAATGAGGCCAGCATGATGAGGATAACCCAGTTTGCTATGATGTAACTGGCCACAGTCCTGTGTGAATCAGCTGCCTTGCTGCATGTCTGCAGCCACTTGTGATGATGCAGACAGTTGGCAGAGAGATGCTAACATCAGGCCGGCACACACACCGACTGAACTGGGACACAACAAGCAGAGATTAGTGCTGCTGCTGGTGCTGGTATTGTAGTTGTTTAGTCTGCAGTGTGCTGCCTGTGTATACAAGCTCATTGTATTTAAATTCTCATGTCTGAATAACACTTTGTGTTACCACTATGTAAGAATGAGGATGTTTTTTATTAGCACTAGTTTCATTAGCGATGATGGTAGTAGGATTAGGAATTTTACCACATGGTAATGTGGTCATACTGGTGTGTTGAGCTGTTGAGCAATGTCTGAATTTGTCACCAGTAATGTTGCACTGCTGCGGATGGAAAATAGAGTTTCCTCATCTTTTTATGCTTCCTGTAACTGCTTAACAACCTCCTACCTTTGTGAGCTGTGATACATTGCCCCATCTTTCAGGTTTTCTGGGTTAATCATCCATATCAGTCATCGTTCATATTTGTTTGCAGGGATCATTTAGCAGGCGTTGCAGAGCATATAGATTTTGTTTTAAGAGGCCATGTATGCTGTGTATAATAATGTTACCCCAAACACAACCGGACTCATTGTGTGGCTATTGAAGAGGCTTCAGTGCCCATTCCAGAGGCTTTATCAGTAGAGCAGCATTAATTTGACTTTGAACTACTTGATATCCCATGACCTGGATGACTTGAGCACCCACATTTTTGTTTATATCACAGTCTAAGATTGCCTGCGATGGCCTGCTGAAGACATTGGAACACTAGCAACAGTAAATCCTGGTCTCTCAATTTTCTCTGTCCATCCCTCTGTCTGTGCACACTGCAATCCTCCTATTTATTTTTAATATCATTCTTCTCTCTGCCCTTCTCACTGGTACTCGCTCAACACAAATGGCAGCAGTTGAGAATGACGTTACCATCTCCTTGGCAACCCCGTGGGCCGGTTTTGTGTGTGTGTGTGTGTGTGTTTTGAGGGAAGCGGGGGGGAGTGATGAGTAGAGAGCAGAGGGAACATATGAGAGGGACGGGTGGAGGAGGAGAGAATAGGTAGAGCTGGTCTATTCATAAGCACCCCATTTCTAGCTCTGATTCACAATTTGTCCTGCAGCCCCTCCCTGCTATTATGCTGGGTTGGTCCACTCAGCCACGAGACTGACACTTGAGATGAATGATTATCTTTCGGTTTCTTTCAAAACCATTCATTCTTTTGGTGCAAGAATACACTGTGTGTGTGTGTGTGTGTGTGTGTGCCTGTGTGCCTGTGTGTTAGAGAGAGCGTGAATAAAAACAGATTATTTTGAAGAGACTGTCAGACAGTTGTGCCTGCCCACAGTAGATAGTGTGGCTGTATTCTAGGCTGCTGTATGGCAGGCTTGTATAAGCAGAGTGGGTCTGGGGCATGTGGGTGTCCTGGTCAGTGATGTGGTATGGTGATGCTGATGACGCCTTTGCTGTTGCATTGCATGGGTCTCCCCCTCACTGGGATTCCCTGCCTCGTTTGTTCACTCATCTCATCTATCCTGCAGCACAGCACAGCACAGCTCAGTTCAGTACAGTACAAACAGGGACATTCATGAGCTGCACTTATCCACGCTGCATGCATACAAGCATGCTCATGCTTCCGATGCCTGAATTTGTGCTTGCTTCTTCTCAGTATTACATGCCTGCGCAAGTGTGGGATTTAATGCATACACTTCATCTCTCTTTCACAAGCACACAGCAGTTACTCTCCTGTTGACCCATATGATACCAGAGGATAGAGGTTTGTAGGACAGATGGATTATAATTCATCTGTGTTGTCTGTCTGTATACTAATATGCATATGGATGTATTGCCTCAGACGTCAGTATTCACCCCAAAGCTGTTTGCGATTCTGTGTCTGTGTTTTCATCCTGGAAAAATGGGTTTAATTATTAATTAGAGGAAGTAACTGAGGGCAAGAGCTGATTCTAGTCATGATAAGGATATGATTATTACAAATATTGTTGTAATCACAATTTCATCATTGCTGAAGATGTAAGTACCCTTTGTTTTAGCCTCACATTGCTTCCTTAATTATGTGGTGAACTGCAGCGTTCATGGCACTTGGTCTACAGCTTTGCCACATGAACCCTCCATCTTTGACAGTTTGGGGACAAAATACATTTTTAGCTTCTTCTTTCTCAGATAACGCGCATGTCCCGCTCTTAAAGAGTGGTTCCCACGCTGTAGAAACCTGCATTTCAAGCAGCGACAGAGTCTATAATGAACAATTTATTAGTTTTCGGAAGATTCAACCTGACTTGAGGTGCTCATTTATAAGCCCTGTGTGCCAGTATGCTCTGAGCTTTCAGCTGCTTTGTCCCCCTCCCTGCTACGATCAGCAGCAGCAGCAGCAGCAGCAGCAGCAGCAGCAGCGATGAGTCACTCAGTGTGTGAAACATGACGTCATTCGTGTCTTCCTCTTCTGCTCTTGTTGTTCAGGGCTCCTGACTGGAGGACAGACCATGCTGCTGCACTGAGCTGGAGGGAAAGAAAAGAGGCCCCAGTGACCGCTGAGGTAGTGTGCCCCTCCCCCTTAGCTAGCTGCTACCGTTTCAGTTCACCTGATTACTGTAAATATTGCTGTCTTTTTTTTGTTGTGCATGTTAATATTCATGTAATATTATATATATTATATTATGCTCTATTATATCTACTGAAGATGTGTCTTTAGAAGTGTGTTTGTAACTGATTCCCATGACACAAATTAAAATGTTCTGGCTTATACTAGAACATGTTGGCACATAAAAGAAGAAAGTGAAAGTGATGAAACAAGCAGTTTGCCATCAGTTACTGGCACCAACCTGCTGTTATTGTATCAAACTAGTTGTAAATATCCACTAAGGTTCATCCCTCAGAGTTTGTAGAGATTTGGCTGTACTGTTTGTCCTGACATTAAAACTAAAATAATAATTAAAAAAAAGTAAACTAAAACTCCTTAATAGGAAGGTTGAATTCTCAAGTGGGGTTGAATGAGGTTCTTACCCACAGCCAGTATATTACCTACAGTAGATTAGTCAGACAGCCATTTCTGACGGGGAACTGACTCCACTGTGAAAAAAACAGGATTTTTACCTTGCAGAACACAGGAGTTGCTGGTATATGGCTCCCTCGATTGGTTAGTTTGTATCATCATATGATTTGGTATTTTAAAAATTAGGTTTGGATGCTAACTTAAGTCCCAAATCATTGTGCCAGCAGCAGACCAGCAACTCGAGCAACTCACTCAAATTGTCAGTGGAGTCTAGAAGAGAGAGCAGCTTCAGTTCCCTGTTGGAAAGGGCTGCCTGATGCAAGTTAAAGCAGTGAAAATATTCTAAAGAGTACACTTAAATGGATGTTGATATTTTTCTTTTAGATGGCTAAAATACATTTTTTGCTGCCCCCATCCATAATAGTGCATTGTGTAGCGCCCGTGTATTTCCAGTTGACAATATACTGATCATGGACAAGTACATCAAATAACCCCACTTAAAAAAAAATAACCATCCCTTTAACTACAACAATGTAGTTAATGTATCTGTTTAAATTAATGATTGAATAGATTGAACTTTAACTTAAACACTAAAAGGAACAAACCAGAGGAGCTCAATAATTATGCTGCAAAGACCAGTCATTTAACTTAATACATTTGTCATTCTTTTTTATCTGCATGTTGTTGTTTTTTTCCATCTCACAGCCCCACCCCGAAGGCTAAGGCCTGCTATGGACTGCGCTTCGCCCCCTGCTGCAGCCCAGCCCAGTACACTACCTTAGTGGGTTCCCCTCATCTTCCTGTGTGTGGTTTCCATCCAGACTCACTGTTCAGAGTCGAGCACAGATCTGGTACCACCTACAGGTAGATAGTATAGTGGTGCACTCTCACACAAAAACTGCATTTGACTCTGTCTGTTTCTCTCTGCTTTCCCTTTGGTCATACATTGTCAAAATTTCAGAACCCTTTGGTTTGCAAAACTCTCCAAGCCTCGTATTTTCCCCTCTTTTTTTAAATCGACTCTTTTCTCTCAGCCACTCCTGGGTTCTCCACCCAACCCCCTCCCCAACTCCCACCCTCTCCCCCTCCCCTAAGAAGATGTCACTGAGCCTGACAACAGACATCCAGCAGGAGGGAGAGAGTGGGCCACTCATTGAGCCCTGCGGTCGAGGCAAGACCTCCCCTCAACCACAGGGCACCAAGGAAGGGACAGGAGAGGGCCTGGAGCCTGAGGATAGCTCCCCACAGGATGCACAGGTGGGAGGAAGTGTCGAAATGAGAGTGCTATGTATGCTCTGCAGGATCCAGCTAAAAGTATCACAGAGATGCTTTGGCTGTTTGAAATCTGTCAAATGCACACATGTCTTCTAAAAATAGGGTTACAAACCCATTTAGGCATTTACATGGTCAGGAAATCAGGTGCCTACAGCAGAAATCTATGTCACATGTTCTGTAAACACAATATCTGACTAAAAGTGATTAGACTAATTACTAAAAGTTTACACATTTTCACCTCTATTCCAGGTCATTCCTGGTCACTGATCTGAGCAGAATTGGTACATGCAAATCTTATTATGCAGAAAACATGAGGTTTTGTGAATGTACGTGACTGTACTATAGTAGCAACACAATTGCAATCCACAACATTGTGGATTTTGTCACGCACATTAATTTTTGAATTAATTTAACAAATAAAATGTTTTAATATTCTATGGTTCAACAAGAGCTTGGAGCTTTCTGTTATTGAATTACAACGTCCTCTGGTAACAATCTCTTTCCAACTATGTTTATCTGTATCTAATCTGCATTGTGCTCCTTATTATTAAGATTAGCAAAATAACAAATTTCTCTTGCAGAAACGGGCTCCTAATCATAGCCATGGCAGGAAAAGGGCGAAGGTGAGCAATTTTTGGTGATATTTTACTTTTTTTCTTTCTTTACTTTTCTTCCACTGCAAAACCAGATACTCATCTTTCTGAAATTCACCCAAATAATTTCATAATCCTGCATGCTGGAATAACCCCCTGCTGGTTTGTTCTAATCTTCTTAACTACAGTGGACCACCTTCCTCTTATCATTGGCTTAAAATCTTAAACCCCACAGGAGGGTTAAAAGTAGACACGTTAAGGTGGCTTCAGTAAGGCTATGAAGAAGAAGTGGTGGTCACACAGAGCAAGCTGTGTTCAGATACATCCTCAAATTGATTTTTGTCTCGCTTGGACCTCTTGACTAGTTTAGCAGTTTGTGTCTTTCGGCCACAAACTGTAGAAATTGTCCAATTTATTTTCCTCCAGACTCTCTCCGTGCCGTGGCGTTTGGATATAGATCAAAGTCTCACCTTTGACATTGTATGCACTATATGCATATGAATTTGTTGCTAACATAGCTTTATATTATTTTTATTAAATTATTATTTTTTTATCTATATTAAACTTTATGACAAAAACCTGAAGATGTGCATTGAACTTTGTAGTATTGTTTTTAGGCTTGTGTACATCTTTGTCTAGGCAGCGGTTGTTCATAGTCGGACATGTGTTCAATCCTTTCACTGTGTTTTGGGATTAGCTTTCTAATGTGACATCCCATGCTTAACCCTGCTCATAATACCACCCTGGTTTTATGTCCCTCTTTTTGTTTTAGTACATAATCTGCAAAGGGACAGTATCTTAATCAGCTGTGTTATATTGATGCTCTGTGCGTTCCCCATGTCTCACTCCAGCCCTTCCTCCATTCCTGAGGAAACTCCATTATCAGTAATTTTTTAGGGCTTTATATTTTATACTCTTACAAGGGACTTATAACATGTTGGCCCCTCTGGTATGAAAACACAACATAACATCCAAAAACCTGTAGAGGATTTTCTCATCCTATCAAAACCTCAAAAATTGTTACACGTACAGCTACACAATGTGATACTGTACAGAATCAACAACGTTATTTCATATTGTAATCTCCACTATTAGGCGCTGTTTATTTGAGAATTGTCATTGTTTATTTTTCCAACAAAAACCTGAAATTAATCTAATTTACACTTACAAAATTTACACACGAAAAAAAAAATTGAAAATCTGTGTTAAAGATAATGTGGAGTGAAAAGTGGAAAGATTGAGTTTAAAAATGATCTTTGTGATGCCAGCACTCTTTAGTTTAGTTCACTGTTTACTAGATTATTTAGGTCAAGGTGCTGTAGTACTTCATCAGCAGCTCATTTGCATTTTTTCTTAACTTCATATAACAAGCAGTTGTTTTTGAGCTGTGCTTGTTCCGAGAGGACCTTGTTACTGTGAACCACAACGATCATCATTATCCTGGAGCAGGAAGCAACACATTTTGGATGCACGTGACACATAATACAGTTTAAATTGACATGCTGGATTTACAACAGCAACAATTTAAAGTGAAATCCCCATAGAACAAACAAAATTAGCCTTACAGGTAATATATGTGTGATTCTGTTTCAGTCTAATGCCAAACTGAAGCTGGTACGGAGTCTGGCAGTGTGTGAGGAATCCTCTGGTCCGTTCTCCAATGATGGGCCTCCAGAATCGGTACTGTTCCTGTCTCTAACCCATAACCCCTCACCCTAACCCTAGTGCATACCCTGCAGTTAGCCTAGCCTGCAGCGTTATGTATGCAACTACAGTTTGGATTAACAATGCTTAATAGACTAGACAAAATTAGAATTCAAAATTTTACCATCTTTTCTCATAGCAGTGGAATGTGGTTTTCCAGGATATCATCCAGCTTCACATCAGCTGTCCATCAGACAAGGAAGAGGAGAAGTCCTCAAAGGACGAGTATGAAAATGAAGAGAAGGAGAAGAAGGACAAGACTCCGCGAAAGATGTTGTCACGTGGTAAGATGCAACTTTGGCGCTTAAATGCATTTTGTAGCCTGTTGTTCTAATCCTGATCAAACCTGTGTTCATATCAGTTTTGGCACCATGCTCATTCCCCCTCTTTATCTCGTGTGACAATAAATTGATTATGATAATTTAATTGTTGATAATAAGTGTGCCCTACAAAAATACAATCAATGTTAAATGATAATGTCAGTTAAAATGTCCCACAGTCATTTTTAAAAGGCTTTGTCTTGTCATGACTGTTACATGTAAATAAGATGTCCACTGTGTTATTAATACCCAAACTAATATGATGTCAAGCTAATTTCTCTGGAAGATAATGGGATCCCTCCCTCTTCTTTTTTTAATTACCTACCTCGCTCCTTCTCTCTGCAGAGGCCCTCAGGCATCATTAAACTCTGAGAGCAGCAGAGATGAAATGGCTAGCCCAACTGTCTAGCGTAGTGGAAAATGATCTCCTGAAGAGTGTGTTTGTGTGAAAGTATGGACAGTGAACAGTGAGCTGGTGTCTCATGCTATCAGCTTCTTATGTCTATCCTCCCTGAACAACCTGGTATGCTGCTGCTGGTGTGTCGGGAGTGCCATTTTAGGACCTATGCGTAGCAGCATGCTAACTCCACTCTTTCTGTCTCCCCTGCACTATACAGAAGTGTCACTTGCTCTCTTCCCACCAAGTCTCACAACCTTTTCCTCCTGTTGCCTGCCTCTTTACTGTTTTCTTCTTTGTTAGACTCCAGTCAGGAATACACTGACTCCACGGGCATCGATGTTCATGAGTTTCTGGTCAACACACTGAAAAACAATCCCAGGTATGAGATTGCCACCAAAGGGTGACTGATATCTGTAGCTGGTCATTTCTGTTCATTCATTCGTTCCCTTGTTAAGGATTAATTTTGATCCAGCCAACTACTGAGATATATCATGTATTTCATGACAAAGTTATCTATTTAAATAGTCTGTTTTTGATGAGCTTTAATCCAGTATGTTACATCTTTCTTTTTTTTATTAAGCAGCTCTTTAGGTAAATGAATAAAATAAACAGATAAATGAAGATTGCACCTTCACCTTTCAGTTTCATAAAGTGGAGTGGTCTGCAGTCTAGTAACACTGTAGTTGCATTGATGGCAATGTGCAATATGAATTGCAGCATGTATCAACTAGCACCATGGAATGAACAGTGTTAGATTTTAACATTATGTTGTCAAGTGTCATAGGGCTCACATTTGCTGACAGTAGGGTCTCTGCATTTGCTGCAGAGTAGCACTGTTGTCTGAAAGGACTGATAAAAATACAGTTTGAAAAAAAGATGTAAATGTTGGAAGGATCACTATTGTATTAGAAATGGTACGACCATTATTGGAAGGACTAGAGTGCCTCGAGTATACCTGGCAAAGATCACTGACACCCCCCAAAACTCTGCCCTCCTCTTTCTCCTCCCCTTTGGCCCAGCAGGGATCGAATGATGCTGCTCAAACTAGAACAAGATATCCTGGAATTCATTAATGACGACAAGTAAGCCACGTTCTTCATAACCACTCTCTTGTGTTTAAATTTAGCCCTTCTTCATCCATTCCTTTTTATTTATAGATTGCTGAGGTAATAGGATAAATATGGCAAGTTGTCGTTGATATTATGGGGTAAGTTTAGGCTGACGATATTTCTGGCTTGGACTCTGTGTTCCCTTGTAAACAGAATACTGCTATTCAACTTAAGTATTATGATTTTAAATCTGCTTGAAAACAGCAATTCATCGTGTGCAAAATGGCACAAAATGAATTGTCCTGATTGTGAGACATCCTGCTTGTCAAACACCTCATAAATTGGAGGGAAAAAAAACACAACACCCTAAACCTTTTTCAGAGAGGATAATTCTTGTGGGAAAGAAAACGACAGAAGGTATGATAGGAGTTACAAAAAAAGAGATAAATGCAGTGTTCACCACCATCCTTTAGAAAATATCGAGAATGCAATTTTGCATGAGAAGGGCCGTTGTTTCAGACAGCCTGAATCCCTCAGAATGCAAATCCATTTGGCATTTACACATAGAACAAACATAAGAGGGTTATGTACTCAAATTATGTCAAATGCTTAAAGGAAATGTACACATCACAAGAACAGACATTTCAGCATTCAACAAATAGCAAAAAAAAAAAAAAAAAAGGCAGTTGCAGTGTTGAAATAATAAATGCTACTCACAGCTTTGCCATTTGTGCCCTCTGCAGTAACCAGTATAAGAAGTTTCCTCAGATGACTTCTTATCACCGTATGCTGCTGCACCGTGTGGCTGCCTACTTCGGCATGGACCACAATGTGGATCAGACGGGCAAGGCAGTCATCATCAACAAGACGGGCAACACACGCATGTGAGTGTAGATCCTGACTTTGGCCCAGATTTCAGCAGCTGCAGTCTTAAAGCTGCAGGAAGCTCAATCTAGAATTACACTTTTTCCAAATCTTTATATCGGTGTGCATATAATGTACTGAGATTACTCAGTATTAAAAGCCCATTAAAGAGACACCATACTTTATTTTGACTTTTCCACATACCAACATTGTAGTGGTGTCAACTTGGGTTATAGAGGGGGCTATTATATGCAAATTAATAACCCATAAATAATGTGAGCAACCTCAAGAGACCACACAATCTCAAGTTCATGTGGCATAGGCTGCTGGGTATGGCTTCAACTCACAGTTATTTTGATTGTTGATTATTTTCTCAATTGGTTGTTTGGTCTATAAAATGTCAGAAAATGGTGAATGTCTAAGTGTTTTCCAACGGCCTCAGATGTCTTGTTTTGTCCACAACCCAACGATATTTAGTTTACAGTCATAGAGGAGTAAAGAAACCAGAAAATATTCACATTCACAAAGTTGGAATCAGATACTTTTGACTTTTCCCTTTAAAGAATTACCCAAACTCGTTTATCTATCATCAAAATTAACTTAATCGTTGACCAGTAATTGATTACTCAGTGCAGTTCTGCTGCTGGGACAAGATAGGGATGACAGAAGGATCCCACAGCCGTAAACTCTGTTTGGCCAAATTAAAAACCATCCAAAACATTTGTGCCAGAAGTAGAGACTGCTGATATCCGTGCATCTTTGTTTTATTCCTGTTAACTCTTCTGGGAAAAATCTAAATTCATGCTCAGAACATGGGGAAACAGTCACTAACTAACTGTAATCAACTTTTCGTTT
The DNA here is from genome assembly GCF_042242105.1 of Pempheris klunzingeri. Classification (NCBI taxonomy): domain Eukaryota; kingdom Metazoa; phylum Chordata; class Actinopteri; order Acropomatiformes; family Pempheridae; genus Pempheris; species Pempheris klunzingeri. Next base: position 16,454,870 of record NC_092013.1, read on the forward strand.
TCCTTTCAGAAGAAGAAAATTCCCTTGGCTATCAAAAAGTTAAAAGTTGAAATATCAGTGAGTTTGTCAGAAAACAATATATTGTACTTGTGTTGAGGTGTTGATAATGTTAACAGCGGCCAGATGCACCTTAACAGTTATAGTTTGCCAAATTAATGTGTGAGGTTTGTTAGGCACACAACAGCAAATCACAGAAACACAGAAATGGACAAACAAAATCTGGTCAGATTTAATATTCAGATGTAGATGTACTAACATTTCCACATTCACCGTGGATCGTGTCATTTTTTTCTTGTTACCTTGCTTAGATGTTTTTCTGTTATGCAGTCAAATGTTATGTTTTGTGTAGTTTTGTTTTAGTATGTTAATAAAGATACATTGGCCTCTACCTTTTCTACAGCCCAGAACAGAGGTTCTCTGAACACATCAAGGATGAACGTAACATGGACTTCCAGAAGAAATTCATCCTTAAGAGAGATGATGCCAGCATGGACAAGGATGATAATCAGGTAGGCTACATTGTATACCATGACATTTGTTAACTATACCAGATTCACTATCCATCTATTTCACTGTTACCACTAAGTACGTTTAAGATTAAAGTGTTTAATAGTTCTAACATGTGCCACTTCTTCTCATACTTCATAATGGCATCTTTTTGTAGTTACAACCATCAGTTGTGTTGGTCATTGAGCAAAAAGAAACGTTGTCGGCTTGTCTGATGGAATCTGTTATAAGGACCTTCAAGCGGGCCTTTTTCATAGTCCTGGCGTAATCTTTCAGCACCTTGTTGTATCAGTTGGAGATGGATCACATAGCTCTTGCTTCAACAGAAGTACAGACATAGGAGACAAACTGTTTGTTACCTTTTCCAGATCTGATAAAAGGAGGCAGGCCCTATTTTTGATGGCATCTAAGCTGTGAATCAAGCACTCACAGGCTCCCAGCGGTGAGCCCCCAGATTATCCGAGCATCTAGAAGTAGGAGTAGTAGTGGGGCGGGCTTGCTTCAACAAGTGCTGCAGCGTCATCTTGCCCCTGCCATGTGTTAATAATTAAAAATCACTTTCATTATTACAAATAAAGGTACTGACCTTAACAGGGGTGTCCTAATTGATTTATCAATGGTAGCTCTGTGGATGAGGTTTGAACAATGATGACTGCATGTGATTTTAATTACACAGTTGGCAGGTGGGTGTGAAACGGTATGCGTTCCAACAGAGATGAAAATTTGCAAGTGAAAGGAGCTTTAACATCTGTAAGAGTTGGGGTGGCACAATTAATGGACGAAGTGCAGTCCTCACTTTTAGGCTGTGATTAAGCCCAAACCATTACATTCTCTGCCCTACCAGGTCCAACGTCCAATGTTTTTAGACATGTGGATTGGACATCGCAGGTTTCCTGTATGCAAAATGGTTTTCTTTCTGTTAAATTGATGATAAATTTAAGTTAGAATTAGAGATGACATGATACTGCCAGTACCACTAACAATGAGAGCGAACTAAGCTACTAAAGCACATCCAAATGCAGTAATTTAGATGTTCCTGGTACTGTCTCTCAAAATGACACACAGTTTACAGTTTTCAATTTACAATGCATTCAACATCTGCTCCATTGCTGCTGATTCCTTGTCTTTGAGCCACAAAACTGTTTAACCTGGAGTTTAAATTCAAAACCAGACTCAGATTTAGTAATGACACAGGATATGTTTAAACTCTGTCAAGTATAAAACTCACAACTGCAACATTGCCTATTTGTTACAAATGGAGCACTATACCTTGCTTGCACAAACATGTAAAAATAGTTTGTGGAGGTTTCAATAAAGCAACCCCACGTTTCTACCCACAGAAACAGGTTGATCATTATGAAACAGCATTTTTTTTTATATCAACTTTGTTGCCGTCTGAAGCATGTTTCTTACACTTTATTTCCTCCAACAATGTGTGTTTTAAGCACTGACACTTTTCTTTGGCGCCTAATACTTGTGCATATTTGTCATATTCCTTTGTATGATAATTTTGCAAGTGTTCTATCACGTTTGTGGTGCTAAAACCTTCCCACGCTGATTCCACCACCTCAAAACACTTGTTCCCATTCTGTTATTTTGTTTTGACGGCAGGCAGCTGCTCTCCCTCACGTGCTACTGTTGTTGTCATGTGACTTACTTGCTTCTTATATTTACAGCGAGCACTTAATGTGGCTACACGTGTATTTCCATAAAATTTCAGCACATTATTTGTGAATAGGGCATGTTGGATTGTAATTGTGATTTATTGATGTGATTTTTTTCCCCCCAAATGTTAGATCCGTGTGCCACTGCAGGACGGGCGACGTAGCAAATCCATTGAAGAGCGAGAAGAAGAGTATCAGCGGGTACGAGACCGAATCTTTGCCCGAGAAGTAAGTATTGGACCTGGACAGGTTGACAAACATTGGCTAGGACAGATGAGCATTAAAGCATTAAGTTTCTCAATCATAAGCCGTTACCTCCAACTGCCTTGACTACCTAATCACAGGATGCATGTCTGAGCTGTTATTTATTTACTTATTTATTTTACCTTCACGGGCCGCTAAAACTAAGGAGGTACAGTATTTGATAGCAAAGATCACAAAAAAATTGGGGGGGAAAATGCGTAACTCACCTTTGATTATTCTAATTTCCCACACTGGTAATCATCTTGTGGCCATAACGTCGTCATAAAGTCTTAGATTATCATGATCCCTTAAGGAGGCCCGACCCTCAGATTGGGAACCACTGCTTGAAGTGACTCAGTACATTTGATGTCAAACTTGAAAACTTCTGAAAAGTTGATATGCAACAAGTGTTGGTCTTAAGTAATCCTGAATCAATGAAGCATTTCATAATGTGCAGGTGTCCTTTTTTTTACAGTCCTCTCAAAATGGATACATCGACAACAGGTAAGATGACACATCCTACTGCAGACTCCAGTGTGTCTAATTTAGAAGCATCCAACCGTGCCACCTTTCCCCTTAAAACTACAGTTTGCTTGTTAGGTTTCAGTCATGAACGTTAAGGGGCTATAGACCCATAAACCAAATTTACGGATTAAACCTTGATTCTTTGGACAAATATGACCACTTCCAATAATCTAGCCACTACAAACATGTGGCACAGTTGACCTCAAACAATATTTAATTGTAAAAGAGAAATGATGTAAGTATTATTTCACACGTATTTTGTTCTTTTCATTGGCGTGCAAATAATCAATATGCATTCGCTGATGGTTTCCCTCAAGAGTTGTTTTATGCTAGACTGAGGAACATGCTGTTTTTGAAAAAGATTTGTTGGTAGTAGAACAAATGTTTTCTAGAAATAAGTTGGCTCACACAGCAGTTACATTCAGCCTCCATCACCAGGCACTCTGGCCATTGAAGTTGAAAGATTAGGACATAATATGCTGAGAGAGAGAAAGAGGAAGCGTGGGCCTTTCAACAGCCAAAGTTTCTGCCTTGTGTGCATTTTTTTTTTTTCCTTCTTCTCAGGGGTAAAAGTTCTACACTGTGCCTACCTCTACCTCCCACCCCTCCCTATCTCACCCTCCCCTAAACCCACCCCCACCCTCCTGTTCTCCAATCCAGTCCTGTAACCCTAGCATTTTCTCCTAATGTTAACCCCAACAGACTTTCCACTGAGGGCTACTGCTCTAGCTCTCAAAAGAGGAGGCAGATCTTTAGGTATTGGGGTGCTGCTGACTTTGACATGTGTGTTGCCATGCCCATTCTTTGAAAGTGGTTTGGTGATGATAGTGGTGACTTGTGGTGGTTTTTCTATCTTTGCTTGGTGTAGTCGGCTGATTGATGGCTATCCCAGCACTGCACCGTGGGGCTTCCCATGGCCCATGCATGGCTGCTTTGTGGTTTCACTGAGGACTGATTGACCTACTTACCCTTCCACCCATCTACCACCAACTACATTATTTTTATATAGAGTAACTGCATCACTTCCACAGTAACCTGTTTGTTTTGTGGTTAACTTAGTCTTGTAGTTTTTTGTTAACATGTCACCTGTTGCATAGCAGCACATAAAAATACATTTCATAGTGCATTTGAACTTGAAGTGAAGTTGAGCTGACAAGTGGAAAATGAGACACATTGGACTGTAAAGAAAATTCAGTGCTACCAGTGCTAGTGCAAAACGGCTACATAATTATTTTTATTATCTGTAATCTTCAGATTTTTTTCCTTGATTAACCTTTTGGTCTATAAAATATCAGACAAAAGTGAAAAATGTTCATTACAATTTTCCAAAGCCTAAGTTGACATTTATGTTGCTTCTTTTTGTCCAATCTGTCAAGACAGCCATCAGAAGCCTAAGAGATTCAGTTTACCACCATAGAGAGCTAAGAAACAAAGCAAAGCTGGAACCAGTGCATTTTTGGCATTTTAAAGGTTCTCTATACAATATCTCAGCATCTCAGACTAAAACATGTGCGCCTCCCCACTCCACCCTCGGCGCAGGGTCTCATTTATTCTGTGCACAAACGCTGACTGACCTTGTATGCTACTGTGTTATCTCAGTAGCTTAGCTGATTCTGTCTCTGGGCCACAGCTCTGGTTCTTTTTTTTTTGTTTTGTTTTGGCCCGGTTTTGCTGTTTTATGGGCTCACTCACTGAACGTTTTATAGACTCACACGCACTAACAATGCACGCATGACCATCCTGCTGACCATAACAATGGATAGAGATGCTCAGATTACAACACACACAGAGTGACTTCATTGTGCAGGTCGTCATTCCTCCACTTTATCTTTACATAGCAAACTGTTGTTTAATCCTATATTCTGGATGTCGTATAGAGAACCTATTAAAAAATTACTTAACTATCACCTATGAACTGCAATGTCCCCAGTTAGCATCTAATCGTAGCGCTTTGACGCATCTTCCTCCTCCTCGTTTCCTGTAATCACTCCACTCGTAAACATTGTGTCTTGTGTTTGCCGTGTCATTTGGAGGCTTTAAGATTACGTTTTAGATAAAGGCTGTAGGCTACTGTTAGTTCATTTCTTTGTCATCATTTTTGTTTGTGCTGCTTGCAGAAATCACATCAGAAGTTGGCATGTAATCTAATATGGCATTAATGATTTATGTTTGAAGTTTGAAAGCTTAAGCTCATCTTAAAAAGGTGTAAGCTCAGTGTAGTAGCTGTTAACTGTAACTAAATATGTGCCGTTGAACTGAGACCTCCATATTTCACTTAAATGAACCAAAACAAGAAGACATGGGTTAATTGAGCAGTCTAATGAAAACGAGGATAAAGAGAGAGATTAAAGCACATGACAACTGGCCAGCTTGGCCTGCTTCCCCTGTTTGTGCCTGTGATGGGGGATGCTGTCGTGAAAAGAGAGTGGAGATGAAATATCATGTGATCAACAGCAGGTTCCCTCCTCCTCCTCCTCCTCCTGCTCATCCTGCTCTCATCTTTGTCTGCAGAGCGAAGCGAACAAGAGTGCGCCTCCCTTACAGAGAATGGCAGTGCACCCACCCTTCCTTAAAATAGGCTGTTCAGAGAGAGGACTTAAAATAGATCCTCCATTAATTACAGTCTCTCTGAAATATTTATCAGCCACAGCCACCTTCAAACAGCACTCACTATCACAAGGGTTTTTACAACCAGTACCCACATCCCTGCTCTCGTCACGGAGATTCCCACAATCAGCCTTACATGTTTTGAATTCCTTTTCCTCTTGTTCTCTCTACACGGACATGCTCTGTTCATATCCTTCTTCCAGTTCTAAAAGGATGTAAAAACCAAGTGTTTACAGCTGACTTGGCTGTTTTTTTTGTTGATTTTTTTTAAACTCTGCTGTCCTCAATTCAGAGTCATAGATGTCTTTTCCCCTATAAGGCTTTCTATCTACATTCAACTTAATGCAGCACCACAGTATGTATCGCACATGTTTTTTCGAAGTTCATTTTCATTCAGATCTGCTATGTTAATGCACAAGCTCAACAGGACATGTGCAAATGGAACAATGATCTTGATGCTGACATGTCAATGGCAGACCCGGCCATTCACTTGGTTGGAGGGGAGGGGTTTTGTCAGAGTGGCGGTTACGCTTACAGTGTGATCATTGGTTTTCTCGGCAGCTACCCTTATCCAGGGTGACAGCATCCCAACAACACAATGAGTGTGTATACAGCAATAATAGTTCAAAGAACCATAGTGGTGAACCAGTGGTAGCAAGTGTTTAATTTGTAGACAGTGTGTGTGAGTCTGAGTGTCGATGTACATCTGCTCTTACTGTCTGAGTGTTGATGTACATCTGGTATTGATTTACAGGTGTATGTGTGTCTTGTTTCCATGTCATTTCTTGTCTTTAAAACAATCTATTTTAATTGCATGTGTTACCTTTTTATCTGTATCCTAATGTACAACACATATGTCTGCAAGTGCTCATTCTGTGAAGTCCCTTTTTGTGATGTCTCCAGTCTTAGATGGTTTGTGTGTTGAACTCATGGATGTTTGTCTCATCTAGTCTCACTGTAATATCCTCTTACACCCCATTGTTAATTGTCTGGAGCATCTTTTCTCCCTGCATGTATGTTTTCCTATGTGGATGGGTTTGTATGTGTGTTCCTGTGTGTGAATGTGTGCGTACTCGTATGTTTAAAACTGGAAATAATATCGTTTGGTGGTTTGTTGCCTGATTTTTGTATTGTGGTTTCACTAAACCAGCCAATGTGCATCTGTGTTGAATGCCCAATTCTTTAAGCCTGACGCATTGGGTGTCTGCTCCACCTGTTGATGACCTTACTGTGCTCTTCTGCTTCTGCTCTTCCCTCTATCCTATTTTGTCTTTGACTGTCCTTCTATTTCTGTTTCCACCTACATTCATCTCTGCTTCAAATTCTCCCATATGCACATACTCCCCTTTTCTCTATATTCCTCACCCAACTCATGTTCATTTCTCTCTTACTCTCCTCCTTGGACTTCTTACTCTTCAACACTTATTCTCTCTGTGCACATCTCTCTCTTGCTACTTCGTAACTCTCTTTGCTTTAATTCCCTCTGCCACCTCTTATTTTCCCCCTTTCCTGCATATATCCCCATTTTATCCCCTTCATTTCATCTCGTCTCTCTCCTCTTCCTCTCCGTTCTGTCTTCTCTCAGAGGGAATCGTGAGAGCTCCAGCCGAGCTTCTAGCAGTCGTCAAAGCAGCACAGACAGTGACATGAAGTGCCTGGAGCCACGGCCCTGGAGCAGCACCGACTCAGACAGCTCCAACCGCACCCTCCGGCCGCCCGTCACTAAGGCTAGCAGCTTCTCTGGCATCTCCATCCTTACCAGAGGGGATAGCCTTGGCAGCAGCAAAGGCTCACAGGGAAGCTGCAAAGGCTCTCGCTCTGGTAAGGACTGTGGAGGAAAGTTTAGGAAAAAAGGAGACATTTAGTGTATGTCACCAAGGCTTGCAGTGGCTAACTTCTAATGATGCCACAATGTAGATGTACACAATGACATATGGTCATTGTAGTTCATTAATAGAACCCCCTCCCCAACTTGTTTTTGTAAAAGTAGTTTCTAAAGATACAAAACATTTTTAGACTAGTCCAAATGGGAAAGTTTCTGCTGAGATACTACGGGTCCTCATCCTTGAAGCCTCGTCTTGGGCAGAATGATTTTCTCTATCTGTTAGCATTTTCTTTTTGAGCTCCTCATTATTAAATTTCATGACACCAGTTACTCTTGGCTGCCTGACAGATATTCAGTCTTTGCAGTTTCTGCAGTGAAGATATCAGGAGGCGCTCACTGCTCATTCTCACTCATTAGGAATTTATTTCCTCTTTTACACAAGCCGTCAGAAACTCCAGTTAAACCGAACTAACTAAAGACGTATAGGCCTGACTCAGGACAATAATGTGGTTGAACAGAACTAGTTTGCATGATGTGTTACCTGATAACATCTGAAATCTTGGCCAATCACAGTGTGATGTCGTACTGAATGTGAATCTCGGTTTAGTAAATTATAGAAATTGTCAGACACAATCCCTCTTAAGTCGACGTCAGGAAGGTGGGCGTCAGACAGAGCATACCAGATATTTAACTCACATACAGATGCTTTATAAATGGAATAATTGAAGAAGCTCGCTAGCATAGCAACATTAAAGCTACAAACAACCTAATAATGGAGGACTCTGTGAATGAGCCAGTACATCATTACTCTCTCCTTTCAAAAATTAAATCTAATCAAGATTTAATTGTCCAGTCTTCCAATATAATGTGACCTCTACCTGCCTTTCAAAACTTAATATCCAAAGAAAAGTCATCTTAACTAATTCAGGCTAATATCGTATATTGTTTATGAACTGGCTGTTAGTTAATTTAACTTTCCCTACAGGTTAAAACATAAATGAATGGTTTGTTGCTATAATTAACACCAGGCCCTAAACATTTACACTAGAGAGGCTTCACCACTCACTCACCACCACTTTGTGTCAGTGGTCCAGGAAACTATCTAGAAGATGAAAATTTTAAAAAATACAGGCACATGAGCATATATATGATAAAAACATGTTTGTGGATTTACCATTTTGCTCAGAGCAAAAATTAATTTTCAAAATTATTTGCTGTATCCATCATGTCATCTTCTGCATCACTAGGCCTGCCCCTAGTCAGTCCTGATGTGTGTCCCCCACCTGCAGCCTCCCAGTCTAGCCGTAGCCTACTTCCCTGCCCATCACAACAACCGCAGCCGCAGCCCCCGCCTCAGACCGCCCTGCTGCCCACCCCACAGCAACACCCAATGGGCAACCACATGATTGCTCAGGTATGTACCTCCACTACCTGCGTTTATGTCAAGCATCACAGTAAAAATGAAGACGCACTTCCAAGTTACATCTAATTGAGGATCTAGTTGAATCTGTCGATCAATAGAACATCTTCAGTGATCCTGTGTCCATCCTTGTCTAAATGGGCCGTAATTAAAGTAATGCTGTCCCTGAGGCGGAATCTTTAAATGTGTAAGAGGACAAAATAAGCTATTTACAGTCATTGACAGCATATGCAATGACAGCCATTTCCTCTCTTGTTTCTCTCTGAGTAATAGTAAATACATTTCATTTGGTTCACAATTTTATTGGTTTTGCATAATATTGAGAAACTAAAGGTGATTTCCATTACTATCCATCTGTTCATTAACAACTTTTCCTCTGTGTTCTAACCCACATCTTTCCTGTGTCTTCATTTCTCTTTATTCCCTCCTATCCGTCTGCTTCTGACACCCTCCTTCTCACTGGCTTGCTCAACACGCTCTCTGTGCTCTGCCTCTTTATTTCCTCCCTCTTTCTGGTGGCGTGTATAGCCGGTGGCATCTCTGCAGCCCTCTCAGCCTGTCTCCTACTCCAGCCCTTCCTGCCCCCAGGTTCTCCTGCCAGTTTCTCCTCCCCAGCAGTACACAATGGTACTGTCACCTATTGTAGCTTCATCTCTTTATGTTAATTTAGTTAAAGCATTACTGCATTACTGACGTCCTCACACTGTGCATTTAGCTATTGCTGTATCCTGCTACTCTTCATACCCTGTTCTCATTCACATGAGTTAGGTTTTTAACCACAATGGCAGAAGAATATTGTCTTTATGCTGAACCATTCAGAAAGCACTCTTTCTCTCACGCTCTAAAATAAATTTAACTCGGGGTTAGATAACCTGTTTGGTATTCCATGTGCATCTCTACATGTATGTCTAGCACATGTGGTTTGCTATGACTTCAAATGAAGTTTGCATCTGCCAAATGGTTTTCGCTATATTAAACTACCTTTTTGGAAAGCAAAATATATGGTAGTAGTTACCGTTGTCAGTAGTTTACATTCTTTGAATATGTATTTGGTGGGTTAAAATATTTTAGGAGAATTTTGGATTTGGGATTTTTATCTGAACCCACTTGACTAAATATAACCGTTCTCAAATGTTTTTGGAAATATGCAATATGCTTGTTTTCTGTTCAACATTCAACAACTGTGGAGCTGTGCCCTTAGCTTTAGCTCACAGTCTAACCACCATTACATCCAGGAGTCGCCTGGATGCAATGAGATGAAATTGATACCAATCTTCTCATCTGACTGTTTGTAAGGTGGCAGACATGGGTATTTCCCTCCAAAATGTCACAGTGCTCTTTTACTACTAATTTCTCAGTGCTCTCACACTGTTGGTAATGTACCATTATGTCTTTGGTCACTCAAACTTCAGTTAGTGAGACAACAGCAAGAGGCTCTGACATAGAGATACCAGCAGCAAACAGGTCTGCACCCTATTTGAGGTCATGATCTATGAATTTATCCACACATATATAAAGCTATAGATTCTTACCTTTATATATCTGTAGATGATGCATACAATGACTTGCTGTACACTTTTCAATTGATGGTATATATTAAAAAGTGCATCAATATTTAAGTCAAAGATTAGTTTGCTTGTTGTAGTTCATGGCTCAGAGTGCCTGCTAGTTTATGGTTAGCTTTTATGGCTAACAATATCCTCTGGTGTTTGTATAGCATATGTTGTCCATACTAGGTAAATTATATTCATATTAATTATTTTGAACTTGAACTTTTCTCGTAGTTGCAATCAAAACCCATCAATGACATAATTCCCATTCCCATTCCTCCCAGGGAGAAGAGCTGGCGCCCCAATACAGCCAGATGACGCTGAGTCGGCAGGGCTCCAGCGAGAACCCTGAGCCTCCCCCCATGTATCAGGCTCCTCCCACAGTCCTTTCCCAGCATCCCCCTCCACAGACCGGCTACATCATGGCCACCACGGGTCAGCCTATGCCTCCGCCTTCTGGTTACCAGCCTGCCACCGGGCACGCCCATCCTCCACCTCCACCACCTCCTCCATCCCAGCCAGTCATGCAGGCCCCACCACCCCCTCAAGGCTACATGCAGCCCCCTCCACCTCAACAGGTATGCCTTTCTTCATAGGTTGAATTACAGGCATCACGCATACGTTACAATCCTTTTCTCAAATGCTTTCTTTTAGATTTTGTTTTGATCATCTTAGAGTAGCAGATATTGCATGAGAGCCTCTCTCTTGCCCCAGTCTCTTGGTGCTGTGGTTGTCAGTACATAAATGTGTGGAGGTGATTATGGCACAGTGCTGATATTCATCCATTATCCAGTATATGAAGGACCACATGATCAAAGACGCAAAAACAGAGTCAGTTTACTTTTCTTAATTTTAAATGACTGCAGCATTTTTTTCTTTTTTTGTATCTTTTTTTTTTTCGTGTTATGTTTACTAAATGCATTTGTCTTGGATGATGTTCACTTCACTATGCAGAGTTTGTTATTACAATCAGCTGCTGTTTCTCTGTGCTTACCCTAAATCTCAACATTGTACATGAGTGTTCAACCTGGTCTGACCCTCACCCCCACTCACCCCACCGGCTCATGAGACCACTCTTTGCCAGCTTTCTGGTCCCCAGATCCAAAATGTTTAAGAACCTCTGCTTCAGAGCATTCATGTTACTATATTTTGTGAATAGAGTTGTATTACTGCTGTGAACAAACACGATTCCAAACTCTGGAGTTTCTACTTTTTAAAATTACACGTTGAGGAGACAATGCGAAAACAGAAGCCTCAGTAGCATTATGGCTGAGCAGCTCTTGCTTTAAATACATCGACAAGTGTGTTGCACGTGTAAAAAGAAATCCCTTCTTTTGAGAGAAAAAACACGTTGAATTGGTAAATTTATTTTGGTGACAGACTTTCCAAATACAGTCTTGCGATTAACAGTTAATGATCGGTTAACAAGGATCGGTTATTGGCGAGAAAAATGTATTTCCCTCATTATTCATTTATATTTGGAAACATAATTCTGCAAATATGTTGAATTTCCATTTATTACACTAGCTTAGCAATTAATTGGAAGTGTACCAGTGTAACATTGTCTCTACCTATAACATTCAAATAAAATTAAATAGTAATTTCTAAGAAACTTTATATTTATGATATAATTACGAACCTATAAAATCAGATGTTACTGTAAACTATCCTGTGGTGCATAAATGCCGTAGATATCACAATTTACAAGGATCTTGTCTTGTAAACTTGGAGTTAGGTGTGACTTATCAGTGATGTGACTCCTGTGAAGTAGCAGGATTGACCCAGTGGGGAGTTTGGTCCTGGACCTCAGAGCGCTGTGCGTCACCTTCACAAGCTCGGTCTCAGTCAGTCAGCTAGCCTGTCACATTCTTCTGATTGCAGAGGCGGTGACGATGAGTTCTCTCACTCTGTGTCACTCACACTCTTCGTTTCCTCCCCCAGGCTTTTAACTTGAATCCATAAAGTAGTTATTATAATTCATTTGAGGAGAGAGTGAACTAAATTGACCTGGTCATTAAACACGCAGTAGGAAACGTTTGGCCCTGTAATTTCGCTCTGGGGCGATGTTGTAAAGGAAGATAGTCTGCTTAGTAGAGTTTTTAATAGCTCAAGTGACTAATTTCTTATTTTAATTGGCAATAGTGTGGTGTTCACATGTACGGGAACATGGGGAAATGGGGTCAGGAGTGTGCCCTTAAAGCAGCTTGTCAATTAGAGCACACAAACAATAATGAAGTACACTATCCCGTGGCCTGAGTGACCTTTTCACTGTAGGTGTGATGGAGAATGGAGAGTTTACTGCAATCAGGTGCACATTTTACAGTATTCAGACAGTGATTGTAGTGCTTTTGTGTACTTGCTACTTAAGCAAGCTACTTGTACTTGCTTATGTAACTTTCTATTATTGAATATGTTTTTATGCATACCTACTATATGCAATCTTACAAATAATTTTGACATGTTCCTGCACTGTAAAACTGTACTGTTTTTATATTGATCCACCTTTTGTTTTTTTCTTTTTTGAAGAGCTTTTATTCTCTAGGCTTTTATTTTGTAGTTCCAAGCTCTGACCTATATAGATAGCATCTTTTGATGCCTTTCATCACCCTACACACCGTCTTATATTTTCCTCATTCTTAGATCTCCATACTTGTATGAACAGCATTGGCTGGTAAAGGAAGATGCACTGTGTTTTTTTTTTTTTGTTTGTTTTTTTTTTTATGTGTGGGTGGTCGACAGTGCAACAGAAGTGCAAATATTGACACTGCTGGAGCCTCTAGATGGGCTGAATGCTGTCGTGTATGCAGATGAAGGTGGAGGCAGGAACTATCGATTCTCCCAACATTGAGCTTCCTCTCTGTTTGTCCATTTGATGTCTTGTTTGGAAATTCTGTATGCTACATTCAGTTGTAATAGCTGCAAGTTTTTCAAGCTTCAACATTAGACTCTTACACGTCTCTTAACTGTTCTACATCATTATATAGATGGTTTCTGTTGAACATTTGTGCTTCTGCACATCACTGTGGAACACTGACAAGGGACTACATAATTGAGCTATGTTTGCTTTGTCATAACGATGCTATAATCAGTATTATTGTATTGACATGTGAAATGAATCCCTTCAGCGTACAAAGCTTTATAGCAGCTTTCAACGCATTGGTTTTGTTAACCGTCACCACTTCCACCATATGTTGTCTTTGGCAACAGCAAGCAGCTGTTTCTTGGAAAGCAGCACTAAAAACAAACACCACCAAATAGCAGACGGACAAAGTTAGTGATGAGCTGGTGAACATATTGGAGCTAGAGAGCCAGGTTTTTTTTATGAGCCAGTTGCTGGCAATATCATGCACAACACAATATACAAGAAATAACACTGTATAATCATGTAATAATGTGTTCTTAATGCCCTATTATTGTTTCAGTGTCGCATGTGAACAAGTTTGAAGTCACAGTGATCCTTCAATAGTTATTGTGCCTTTGTGTATTCATGAATCTCTTGTTTGTTGTTTCTCTTCAGATACAGGTGTCATACTACCCTCCTGGTCAGTATCCCAGCTCAGGCCAGCAGTACCGTGTGCCCCAGCCTATGTCCCACCAGGTGTCTTATCCTGCCCAGCGCACACAACCCATGCCTCAGCCCACACAGCAGTCAGGTCGGTGTACGGTGTCATAAACTCACTTCAGTTATTTATAGACAAGTAGATGGATGTATAATGTAACTACATAAGGACATAATGTCAGTGCTTCTTTTGCATTGGAGTATAAAATAACTCATTCATTCACCCACTGTCTTTTTTGCGTTTAATATTTAAATTGAGATTTCCACCAATAGTGCAGAAATCAGAAAAGTGCCATGAAAATTTGGAGCACCATCCAAAAGCCACGTGCACACACTGCATCCAGTTGTCCCTCCTCAAAAAATGCGAAGTCATACTCAGTTTTAAGTCTACCAGGTGAAAGGTTGGTTTTAAACCATGTCCCTGTGTTGTTCCGCCAAGTCAAATATGCTTGGACCAAAATAGAGTGCTCTCTCAGTTTTTTTTTCATGGCTTCATGCCTCAATCCCTTTCATTTGGAGTCTGTGAAGGCTGGCTGTGTGTTAATACAGTAAGTGACACATAGACATTGTTGACAATCTGAATGGACTCTGGCTCATCGTGGAGGGCTGCCAAACCCTCACTTGCATCAATCCAGGCAATGAGACCTTGCATCAATCCAGGCTGCTGCATGGTTTCAAGAATTCAAGAGTTTTGTGTGATGGTGAAGATTTATACTTACATAAATAAAGCACTACAAACATCCTCTTTTTTACAAACAGATACAGTATATGAACTTAAAAAAGTATGAAGGTAGTACAGAGAAATTTGTTCTGTTTTTTGTTTGCCATTGCCCAAGTTTTGGATTGCTCATAGCACCATAATCTCTAACCTGTTTATTGAAGTTGGCTCTACTTCTGTCCAGTTGTACAGTGAATTTCCCATTAAAGGCAAAGGCACGATTACCCTTCTACTCTTTTTCTCCTCTCTTGCTCTTCCTTCATCGCCCTACTCTAATTTCTCTCCTCCAATTGTTGTCTGTTGTCATCAGGTCTCCAGACCATGATGCCCAGCCAGCAGCCGAGCTACCAGGGCATGATGGGTGTACAGCAGCCCCAAAACCCTGGTCTGCTCAATTCCCAGAGGGCAGGCATGGGAGGACAAATGCAAAGCATAATGGTTCAGTACCCACAGATGCCATCATATCAGGTACGGACAGTTTTAAGTCAGCTGTATGACAAAAAGATACATAAATAACAATTTTGTTAGTATTTTGAAATAACTGAGCCTTGCCTGGTGGGTTGAAAATGGTTAGACTCCACCAGTGTCCATATTCCTGTTGCACATCTTATCAGGTTAAACAGCTCCATCTAGTGCACATTTAAAACAGCATTTTATTTTGAGAAGTCGGGCAAAGTTGAGTTCGCCTCAGAAATGTATTGTTTTGATCATTAGTCCTAATCAGCAGTAATGTAAATGATGAATACTGAATCAATGACCATATACCATTGAACATCAGAGTCATTAGATTGTACAAACTGAACAAAAACATCAGTTGTTGAGTGAAAGCTCACAAATTTGCACATTTTTGTAGTTGAGCTATTCCCACAGCACATGAACACACCACTTAAAACAGCAACAAGAGTTTGGCCTTCTCTGTTAGTCTTGTCTCCTTTTCTCCACTTTAATTTTTCCTTTTCTCGTGACTCTTTACACTGTTCCAGGTACCAGTGGGGAATGAGAATCAGCAGGTGGTGCAGCAGCAGTACCAGCAGCAGGTGATGGTGCCAGTCAGCCAGTCTGTCCAGGGGCCCATGCCTGTCTACTACAGTGTTATCACACCCACGCAGCAGAATAGCACAAGGTATGTATGAATACATCATATTCATACAGATGAAGTGGCATTAGATTTGAGGCACAGTCATGACCACAGCAGTCAGCATAGCTGCCACAGTGAAGGTCTGTGGAAGCGTTTCCACTTCATCAGTGAAGTAAGTGGTTTTTATTTGGCCATGAGCTCTGTTGTAATTGTCATCTGCATGAGTAAGTTGTAATTTGTTTAGAAAATGCAAGCCAAGTTCAACTAAGTTCAGAAACTTGACATCTTGGTGAAAAACAATTCATTTATGAATACCGTGTATTATTTTCTCCCTCTCTGTATGTGTCCATCCTGCAGCCCGTCAGTAGGTTACCTGCAGCCCCCCAGCTCTGAGCAGTATCAAATCACACAGTCGCCGTCCCCTTGCAACCCTCAGCAGTTGCAGCAGCAATATTCAGGTGAGACTTGGTGTCAAGAGGTTTTAAGTTGCCAGTTTAGCTTTTATAAGATTCAATTTTGTAAAGAATCTATTTTATCGAATTTTGCAGGCATTATTCTGCTAAATTGAATGCCTGGGGTATATATCAGAGCAGCAATACCGTATCCAGAGTAGCTCTCATCACCTCGCCCCTTTTTGGGGAAAAACGACCCCCTGTCCCTTGTAGACGGCAACAGCATATACACCTGTATAACGTATCGCATAACAAACCTGTTTAAATTCATAATTGTATGCCAAAGAGAGATTTGATCCCCCAACATGTCCTGAAAAAGATCCTGATTGAAGGTTTTTATGGCTCAAAGCTGCATGCTAACGCTACATGCTCTGTGTTAGAAGCTGCCCTGCTCATCTACTAGTGTGTGAAAGAGTCACCTGAGTTTCTTAATCCTGTACCAGCTAAGCTTTTTTTAGGGGTAGAAAGCTACACCTATTTTATTTTAATTTGATTTTAACAGCTGTACACTAATGTTACCAGGACAGATGCTTGGCAGCTATAGCACATGCAGGGTGGGACAGCAGCAGAGAGACTGTGAGCACTCATCCTCTTTGTTGAGTCAAGGTAGCTAATAATTCTATAAAAATTCACAGCCTGTTACAGAATAGAACATACTAACCCCTGTTCCTTAAAGGCTACTAACAGTTAACTAGTGGTTGGAGCTCAGGCTACACTGACCAGGTTAGCATAAGCTAACATTAGTTTAGAGGCTATAACATAGCGTTGGCTGGTAAGCTGTCAGAGCACAGTGTTAATGTTAGCCAGCATACTGTTAGTATGACAGTATGACATATTAGTAGACATTTTTAATTCAAGTGGGTTTTCTATTGGTTTGGTTTTGTACTTCTATTTTTTCTTCTGTCTTTTCTATTTTGTCTTCTGCGAGTGTTGTTGGTTTTCTCCCAGACTTTTTGCAGTCCAAAGTTCCTGGAATGCAAAGTTCTGATGCATTTTGCAATTCAGTGATTGCAGATCAGGTGAAAGGTATTCAGGGAAAAGTTCAGACAGAAGTACGTGGGGTTCACACGTTGAACTTGTGAGCTGATGTCCTTTAATGTTTGTGAGGTTTAGGTTTACGTGATTTTTTTCTTTTCAAGGGTCACATGCTCCCGTTTGGCCCAAAGTACATGTTGATCGTAATGGTCACTTTATCCCTCTGCTCTGTTTGTGCCTTTACTCAGGTGTGTGTTTGTTTGTGGAAAAAGACATTTGATTTGTCAGTTTCTCACTCCAGAATTGGATGAGACTCATTTATGTTAGTAAACTTCTACTAAAAGTCATATTTCAGTCTTTGTTTTCAAACTTTCTCCATCCCTAAATTCAACAATAAGCCTTAGCTGTGGGTCTTGTGATTGTGTGAACAGCTCATTTTACATGTTTGGGATAATAACGAGTTCATCTTCTTGCATTTGATAGCTTAAGCTCTTAACAATGCTTATCCTGAACCAGGAAACAAAACTTCCTAGTAGTGTGTATTACAGGTTGTCTACAGGTCATCAAAAAGGGCAAATATATCAAATATCAGACTGGAAAGTCTTTAAACATTTTTTGAATTCTGCTTTTTTGAAAAAAAGGTGAAGGGTTGTGACTTAAGTTGGTCCCTAATAAACCTGTCAATCTACATGTGTGTCTGTCTGTCTGTATGCTTTCTCAGGAGTACCTCCTCCTGGGCCTGGGGTGATGGTCATGCAGCTCAGCGTCCCCAACGGACCACAGCCTTCCCAGAACCCTCCTCTGGTCCAGTGGAACCCATGCAAGTACTACAGCATAGAGCAGAGGCCCAGCAAGCCAGGAGAGCTCTACAAACCTGACAACACTCCACAGGTACACACCAATGCATGCAAAGCTGCTCTACATCAGTGGGTGAAGTTATTTGTAAATGTAAAGAGTGTCATGAATCCAGACTTGCATTTAGTCATTCATGGTTTTATATCCACTAGCCTGTCAGCCCCCCAGTGGCCAAGAGGAGGAATGGCAATGTCTTCAGCTGACATCTTAACATCTTTGCACTTTTTAATGTCTTTTAAATATAAGTATTTGTCCAGAGTGTGCCTACAGACCGCCAAACTCTGAGTAAAGACCTTCCTCTCTCCTTTTCTCCGGCTCCATCCTTCAGTAAAAGTGTGAAAACATGCTGTAGGCTGTAGGCTCCCCCTATGATGTCATAAGGGAACTGTTGATCATGTGACCTCTACCAGCATTTCAGCTGGCCGAAAAACCTCCTGACCCCACCTCGCTGTCCGCCACTGTTTTTCCCCACTAACACTAAGATGTTGAAGACAAAAGCAAAGCAGCCGGTTGTTCTGTTCTTCTAAAACAAAGCGTTCAGACAGAGGCTGAAAACAGCTGCAGCAGCCATGACTGCAATGAGAAGAATAATGTTTTTTTAAGCATTGAACCACATGAGCCTGTTCTAGTATAGGACCCCCAAATACAAGTAGAAACTTTAAAATGAGCAGAATATGGGATCTTTTTATGAACAGTCTGTCTGTGTGTGTGGATAAAGTGATGTAAAGCTGAAAGTGTTCTCATATCAGCAGGAGATGGTTTTTCATATTTTTCTTGTCTTTTTTTCTTCTCCTTGTGTCCAGGCCAGTACCCAGCTGACGAGTCCCCTGGCCTCCCCCACTCAGTCTCCCACCCCGTCTCCCTCCGGCAGCGTCAGCAGCGTCTGTCCAGGCCTTGGACCATTACCCCTCATTTCCCAGTTTCCCCGGCCAGGAGGACCAGCTCAAGGTACAAATGAGCAGCAAGGTTGAACGTTCAATTACATACAGATATCTTGCGTGCAGATACAACAGTACTGTTAACAGATATTTGCCCCAGGATGAGGATGAGGAAAATGCTTTTAAATGTGTTAATGTATCCACTGATGATGGGAATTGTACAATACACTGTGCTGTTTGTGGCTTGTTCATCGCACATTTGCCTTCACTCAAAAGTAGGCTTTTACCACCCATGCTCCGACTTGCTCTTTCACCCATTTCCAAAGCGACCCTCCAAACCTTGTCAGGTGACTTTGGCCCTGAACCAACAGGTCGTCATTTCACGACTGTGGCACTGTTCCACTGGGTCAAAGCTCCTGTCCCCACACACGGCTTAACCTCATCCCCGTCCCCTGACCGATGTTTACACACACGGCCACAATACGTTTACTGACAAATAGACCCACTATTTGGATGCATGCTTACACATACAAATACAGTCTTGCATCAGTCTGGGATCTGTGTAATACCACCAAAATACATTAGTGGTTTTTTCTGTTATCTTAAAGTGATTTTGAAAATTGTCAATATGAATTCCTTTAAAATTCCATAAATCTTATTACATCTATCATCATCTCCTTTTTCACTGTTGTGTATTAGTGTATTCATCATAACACTGTTTTTAATGATGCCCTCTTGGCCAGGTCTCTTTGATTTTAATGTCAGTGAGACAAAGCCATGTGATAAGGTCCACCTGGTCTCTACTGGGGCAATAAAACCCTAAATTGAAGTGAAGGATGAAGGATTTGATTTTAACTTGTTTAATTTATGTTGTTTAGGTGATGGGCGCTACTCTCTGTTGGGGCAGCCTCTCCAGTACAGCCTGTGTCATCCCCTCATGCATGGCCAGTCCTCCTACAGCTCCCATCAGGTCAGTACGGGCAGGCCTCTGTCCTCTCTGAAACAATAACATAACTCATCCATTCTACTTGTTAAGGTTGTGATATTGACTGGCCCTCAGATACGCCCTTCAGTTAGCAAATATGCCCTAAGAAAAACTGATGGGTTTTGATAAGTGTTTTTGAATCATGTTAAGCATGTACTGTTGTGCTTCTGCCATACAGCTAATTTCTAGCTTTAAGAGAGCTGTCATGAACTCCACACTCATCCACAATTCCACATTTTCTGAGAGGCGCCACAATTCGGTGCTGCTACGCCTCGCTTTTACACTGTTGGTTCAAATTGTACCCCTGCAAGCTCGTCATGAAGAGTTGTTTCCTGAGGAGCTACAATGGCATTTATTTTAATAATGAATTCGTATTTGTTGTTAAAGAGAGAAAAAGGTGGAAAATGTCAGTTATAATTTTTTACAGACCAATTAGCCACCTCAGAATATCTTGGTTATGTGATTGAAGATTTTTTTGAAGTTATTGATAAAGGTGCCTACATTTGAAATGGAAACCATGGTACACTATGTTCTGTCTCATCACCTCTCATGTTTCTGCAAGTTTATAATGCAACTGTTTTAGGCTCCCACTGATGGTTTATACTCCCACCTAGCGTCTTGTCATGGAACTGCAATGTACTAAACCTGAGAATATGTGTGTTACGCATTCAGGGCCAAGGAGTAATGAAACACGGGGCACGAGGCAAAAAACAAACACTCAAATCTGCATCGACAGATCTCGGCACCACTGATGTTGGTAAGTTGCAGATGCATCATCCCATGTGGTCTGGTATTTTTGAAGAATTCAACCTGAGAATTTCTGGTTTTGTAAAGTTGTCCCTAAAGACTAGAGGTACTCTGCCTTCATCACTGTTGTCCAGGTAGATCCTAGAGGGCACCAGAGCGTGTGCCTGGATTATATTGGTTTATAAAGTCAGTGTTGCTGATATTCTTATAATGCTTCCCTCCGTCTGGTGTGGACATTGTTAAATAAACCTCAGGTTGTTGAGAGTTTACTAACATGTACTTGCAGCGCTCCATTCAAGTGCACCTCTACGGCCACTACAAATGTGACAAATTGGATTTCCTTTCCTGTCCTGCTGGCCACAGGGCA
Source organism: Pempheris klunzingeri (assembly GCF_042242105.1). Lineage (NCBI taxonomy): Eukaryota > Metazoa > Chordata > Actinopteri > Acropomatiformes > Pempheridae > Pempheris > Pempheris klunzingeri. The sequence goes on from NC_092013.1 coordinate 16,475,825, forward strand.
GTGAGCGTCCTAATTCCTCATTGCAGAAAGTCTTGAGCTGAAAAGCTGCAAACACACAGTATGTCTCTGGAGGAGGTCCCTCAAAGGTCTCTAAAGACAACAGCTGGAGCAGTCATGCTCACCTCTCCATCTTGTGTCTCTTCTTTGTCCAGTGGTGAGTCGGGTACTCGAGGTAACGGACCTGCCAGAGGGGATTTCACGTCCAGAGGCTGAAAAGCTCTTTAACCAGCTGTCGCTGTGCGGTGCCAAGATCCAGTGGCTGAGGGAGCCCCAGGGAGGCCGAGGAGGAGCAGGAGGCTGTGGCCCTTGTCCCGGCGCAGGATCTTCTGGGCCAGCGGCCACCGCTGGGCCCGGGGCCAGCGCGGGAGCTGTGGGAGCGAAGGGCGACGGCAACGACCCAGCTCACCTCTACACAGTAGTGGCAGTGTTCCCCAGCACCATGGCTGCCCAGAGTGCTTCCTTCAAACTTAACAACAGCGGGGCCAGCCTCTTCAAACTGAGGGCCGCCAAAAAGAACTATGACCTACGTGTGCTGGAGAGAGCCAGTTCTCAGTGAGAGGAAAAGAGAGCGGTAGGAAAGAAAGAAAGTCAAAGAGACAGAAAGAAAGACTCGGTGGAGTGGTGGAAAAGGAGGGAGGACTGAGGGGGACTGCTCTTAGTGTACAATTTTAAAAACAAAACAAAAAAAACTTGAGTTAAATGATGTGTCAAATGTATAAAAGGGAAGAAGGTGTGAATCATGAGGTGGCTGGTGTTTGGTTGCAAAGATGATTTTGTTGTTTGTTTTTATTCATTGTTTTTGTTTTGTATTTATATAGCAGAAGAGCACACAAGACACGCAAGCATGTGTTTCACTGTTGCCGTGGAATGTGTGCTGCCACACACACACACACACACACACACACACACACACACACACACTCACACACACTCACACACTCACACACTCACACACTCACACACTCACACACTCACACACACACACACACACACACACACACACACACACCCACACACACACAGACACACAGATGCAGGCAACAGGGTCACGTAGCACATAACAAACACACTGGACAGTCGACCTCAGTCAAACCTTTTCCTCCTCTTCCCCTGCTCCCCACCCTTCCTCCTTTTCCTCCTTTTTCTGCCAACGCTCTTTCTCCTTCCTCGACTCTCCGTCACCCGGTCGTCCCTTAATCTCACATATTTATAAATTTTCATACGCACAGTTGCCACTCTCTCTGCTCCCCCCTCTTTTCTTGCCATGTCTCAAACTGCCTCCTCTCTCTCTCTCTCTCTCTCTCTCTCTCTCTCTCTGCTCCTCCTCTGTCCCTCCCATGTACTCTCTCTCTCTCTCCGCTCTCCTCTCTTGCTTTCTGTTTGCCTTACTGCTGTTGTGGGTTTCTGTATTGCGCTGTTTTTTTTTTTCTCAGAAGTTTTTTTTTCTCTCTTTTTTTGTTTTTTGGGATTCAATATATTTATATAAGTGATGTAAGGAATAAAAGAAATCTATATATTCAGTGATTTTTCTTTCTTTCCCCTGAGTGAAAAAAGTTTAGGCCTTCCTTTTATCCTTTACTCCTTCCCTCTTCATCCCCCTCTCCTCCTCTTCCCCTCATTTGTTTCCTCCTTACTGCCCTCTACCTCACTTCTTTGGCCCTCTCCTCTCTCCCACGACTGCCCCTCCCCCGCTCCACCCCGGCGCCCCATTGTGTTTGCGTTTTTCGTTGACAGCTGTGCAGAACGTATCAGAAGAAGTAGTTAAAGTGCACAATGATTGCATATGTCTACTGTAAATTTTATTTAATCTGTTATTTTTTGTTTGTTTTTAAAAATATAAAAGTCGAAAAAATCTATCAAAACATGTGTGTGATGTGGTTTCATTATTTGACAGTGAGTGAGTGAGTGAGTTCTCAGGATGCAGCATATACAGGTGGTAAAGTGTCACGACCCTCCTGAACAGCTTCAGGGCAAAGTTTCACTAAGTCTTCACCAGTAATAGCAGGATAACCTCGCTCCACCATGAGACAGTCACCCTGATGATGGTGATGAACGCTGCCTGACACTTGAAGCCAAACTGTCCTACAGGTGTCCATTTGGATGAAATCAGGTGAATGTGAAGGTCGCAGCATCTAATTCACATCATTTTCACACTCGGACATTTAAGCTCTTCCACCCTGCGTGGAATGATCGTTCTTTGTTTCTCCACTCATTTATTAAGGTTAATCTATCACCTGTTGGAACATACTGAGCACCTCAGAGAAAGAGTCTTTTATGTTAAAGGAGGACTCCGGCGTTTTTGAATGGCGACAATTACAGCAGCAAAAAAAAAAGAAAATATTATGGGTTAGGAAGAAATGATCTTGCTCCTCATCGCTGCCTGAGAAGAGCAACTTGAGGCCACGTTAGCCTCCGTTATCATAAGACATCTGAATCTGTACAATGACTGAAATGAGTCAAGCTGCATTTTGGGTAAAATATGTGCCAGGTTTTTAACAGGAAGAAGAGTGTCTGTAAAAAAAAAAAAAGTTAAATTAGTGCAGTGCTCATCAAATGCCAACATGACCTTTTCTCTAGCGCCACCCTCAGGAAAACCTCAAGAGGTATGATGAAGAAAAACTGGCAGAGTCCATTGAGAGCAACAACTCCCATCCCTTCCATGTACATTGTCCCTCTGGTTCCCATTACTGCGATCCCTTTAGCCAAAACAAACTGGTGTAAAAAATGTCAGCCTCCAGCGGTGGATGGAATATTTATTTACCTCAGTAATAACAGCAGTACCACACTACAAAATAAGCAGTAGAGACGTATTTTTAAGAAAATGTTCTGAAAGGTACAAGTAATAGTTCTGCTGCTGTATGATGTATAATTGAATCATTAGCATTGACCTGTAAACTGTATTTAAGTGTAGTTAGTTGAGGTGGAGGTTTCTTTACACTCTTGGGTGTTTTAATCCAGAATAAACAATCTTAATCTTAATCTGAGAAGAAACTAGTAACTGCAGGTAGGTTGGTTGGTTGAAAGACCTGATCGAACTGAATATAAATTGATATTGTTTTGTTTTTCAGAAATGAGACTTTGGTCAGAATGTTTTGACAATAATCGTATCTCTTAATCTCTTTTTCGACAGAAAACATGGAGGCACAGCGGCAGGAACGACATTAGAGAAAAGGTTCCCGGCTGGAACGCAGTACATGTCTGCGTCATGGGGACACACCCTTTTCTCTAAAGGAACAGATGTAGCTTTTGGCTCAAGTCCCACAAGTTTTATTCGTGTACTCATAACATTTTCAATTGCGTGATAGAAATGAAGCATTGTGCTCCTATATATTCACTCCAAGATTAGACATAAGCATGTATTAAACCAACCTACTTTGTACCCAGACCTCAAATTTATGTGCATTAGTACATTATTTAGGTACATTTAGTACATTTAGTACAATACTAAGTATTCATCCTCTGTGTCAATGTGTCTCTTTAAACCTTTGTTCCCATTGCTCCAGAGTTGGGTGATTATGTTTATTTCTCACGAGTCAGACAGGTCGACATGACATATTGGGCTGAAAAAAGATTTGTCATCCTCTTGTGACAAGTGAAATTTCATTTGTACTTCAGATAAACATTTATTTTCTATGTCCTGGTGCTTCATTAGATTCAGACGGCTGAGAGAGAGAGAGAGAGAGAGAGTCCACAAACTGTTAGCGAGTGTGTTAATACTCTAACATTACACTTCACCCTGCTGACTGAGGAACCAGAAGCAGAGCACTGGGGATTTTTTACCACTCAGCTGGGAGAGCTTCTCGGCTTTTAAAGTGCTCAGCTGTCCCAAACAGTCACATGTATGCACACGCACACACACACACACACACACACACACACTCAGACTCAGGGCTGGGCTGGGTCGGCATTACTCATCCCAATCTCCCACCTGTTGGAGCCTCATTTGGAAAGCTGAGCATGTAAAGGACTGAACAACGGGGCTGGGAGTAAAATCTAGAAAGAGTCCAAGGAAGTTTCAGGCTGCAGGGAGCCCTCCTGATGGCACGACGTGTCTAACGACCACCTCACTTTGAGAAGTCGTGGAGTTTGAGTTGGACGGTCAGTTTTCGCATGAGTGTGCATCCTGAATGATGATCTACCCTCACTTAATCATTCTTAACCCCTTACTAATACTTGCTGGGCACAGTGTTGGATGGCTGAACGTTTTCTCGCTCACATCCTCAACATATATCTTAACACGTGCAGCAACCTGAGAAGGGTGAAGCCCTTTAAAGCCCTCTGGAGATGCGTTTGCCATATATCTTGTACCAGGTTACAAGTGAGTCCTGTTTTAACTTTGCTAAGATCAAGTTGCCTCCACACAACAGACCTCAGTGTTCCCTGCATCCTGAAAGTGACTTCACTTTGTTCGCTTAAGTCGGGCCGAACATGATGAGAAGAGCTGCCAATTAACATTAGATCAAAATATGACATTTGACACACGTGAGGCTACTGCTTGATGATTGATTGTAAGCTAAGCAGAGAGGAGTTGCTTTACTATGAGACACTTTTAGGATTCCCTGTGCAGCAGCAGCAGAAGTGATGCTCGTGTGTTTTCTGTCTGCAGCGCCATCTGCTGGTGTGGACTCTGAATACCTGAAGGAAGTAAACCTCGACTGACCAATCAAACCATGGCTCATTATGACTCGTGAGTGCAGCCTGCAGACAGGACCATGCAGGGAATAAACGAAATGTTTGAACAAGCTGCTTCACGTAGATAACTCATGCACAAAGGGTTGTTTTTTTTTTAATATACTTTTAAGGCTAAGTTGGCTGTGTGTGAAGTTGGTTTCTCATTGTTTTGGTTTGGAAGTAATCAAATTGCTACCTAGAAGACAAGAAAGTGCAAAATAAAAAGTCACCTTTCAAAAGCTTACACAGCAAGACCACCATGAGCATGAGAAACCCTAGTCACGATTTGTCTTTCCTGTTCCAACATGTGCCTCCTGATGTGAAATTCGCTACCCGATGATGACAGGCTGGATGACAAGGACTCTGTGGATATTCATGACAGCCCACCTCTCCCTGATAATGTGGTGAAAGAGGAGGACAACACGGTGAGACATCCAATATCCACGACCCACCGTGTGATGCACACATGGGAGCGGCTGTTTACTGACTGACCGATCAGTGCAAAGTGACACTAAGTGGCATTAGGAGTTATTTATGTGTGACCGTGAGCAGCGTTGGGACCTGTTTGTATACAATCAAAGGGTCAGTTCACCCAAATAACAGAAGCATATACAGTATATAAATCAAAAGCAATTGAATGAATAGCTTTGATTCTCATGTTTGTGAGTAGGAATCAGTGAATAGAAATGGAAAACCTCTTAACTTCCTGTCCAAAGTTATTCATTTTAAGATTCTGACTAGTCAGATACCACTGGAGGAATATATATATATGTATGTTTTTTTGTTTTTTTTAAAGAGGGTGAAACACAGACCCTTTAACACATATTGATTTCTATTCATTCAGCCTAATATATTGTAAATATTCGTACTTTTTAGTACTTCAAACAGTTCGAATGAACAGATTCAGATTCAGATTTCACATCAGTTGTATTTTTCTGCTCTCTTGATTTGTGACACATTGTCGAAACTGGCTTAAATAAGTCAACTCTAAGCTGACGAATGCACAGAGGCGTTGTAGCAGGTTTGTTTAGGAATCCTGACAGCTAAATAGAGTTGCAGAGTGATGGTGCTGTAATGTGTGAACTGTCCCCTGGTATTAGCAGCTATTGTAGCGTAAATCCATGGCCTGACGGCCACAGGGCCCCTCTAATCCTGCCAGAGATGGAGAGTTGGAGCCAGTTCAGTCTGTCAGGCGTCTCTCTGAGTGTGTGCGTGTGTTTGTGTGCATACACATCTGTGAATGTGTGTGTGAGACATCGTTATGGCTCTGTTTGACCGGACTGGAGTATATTTAGGAGCAGCGATGTCAAGCTTTGTTGCATTCAGTAGGGAATTCTGTCGGCCTCCACTGAAGGTTATTCTGAGATCTCAGCCCTTTCAGTCCATCCATCCCACCTGTGGTGTGTGGTTGTGTGTTTGTGTGTGTGAGAGAGTATGAAAACTCCCAGTATCATACAGACTTACTTTCTAAACTCAGTCTATGAATTTTAGCAACGTAGAAATTTTAAAAAGACACCCAGTAGTCTGATATGTGTAGTTTAGTGTGTATTGGCTGATTTAAAACTGCAGTGTATTTACTCGTGTACTGTGCTGAAGTACAATTCTGAGGTACTTGTACTTTACTTGAGCATTTTATGCTACTTTATACTTCTCTACTCCACTACATTTCAGAAGGAAGCTGTAGTTTTTATCCCATTACATTTGTTTAACAGTTGTAGTTACTTTTCACATTAAGATTTTACATAAAAAATGTGATTAGTTTATAAAACATTATTCATTGTTATAGATTAAACTACCCAATAGTATAGAAATCAGTTAACAAACTACAATAATAAAATGCTACTTACACACGAACACATTAGAATTAAAGATCCAATAATGGGACACATGATAATATAAACCTCACATTTCTGCAACACGAGCATTTAAAGTCATCTAAGTACATTTAGCTGATAATACTTCTTAGTTTCTGAATGCAGGACCTTAACTTGTAACGCAGTATTTTTCCATTGTGGTATTCCTAGTTTTACTTGAGGGAAGGACTGAATGCTTCCCCCAGCACTGTGATACAGTTTGTGTGAATGCCAGACAGACTCAGTGTGACTCAGAGAGGTTCAGTATTAATAGAAGCGTTCTAATATAAATCTGCCGGGCTGTGGCTGCTGCAGGATCCTGGGACTGATTTGGATTAAATAAACACAATTCAGTGGAATCCCAAAACTGAATCCTTTATGAGGATTTATTCAGTTTGTTTAGACTTTGGTCAAACAGCATTATGATGAACACCATTGTTGGACGTTCTCTCCTCTTACATCCAATCTAAGTCCATTGTGCTTCATGTTAATTGACCCTCTTGTGTCTTGTCCTGCGTGTGCTGTATGGCCCATTTCTACTCTGCTTTGTTGTGATTTGAAACCCTCTTTCTCTCCAGCTATACTTCATCTATGATGAGGAAGTAGAGGAGGAAGATAAAGACGAGCTACCTCCTCCAGAACCAGTCAAACCAGTCAACGACAAGCCTCACAAGTTCAAGGACCACTACTGCAAGAAACCGAAGTTTTGTGACGTCTGCGCACGCATGATAGTTTGTGCGTCCATCTGGCCTCTTTTTGTTCCCTGCACGAGAAAATAAGTCAGAGCGTCACGACCTGTAAAAATGAGTCTGTGATTTAATTCTGCTTTATTTCTGCTTCAGTGAACAACAAGTTTGCATTGAGATGTAAGAACTGCAAAACCAGCATCCACCACCAGTGTCAGTCCTACGTTGAGTTCCAGAGGTGTTTTGGCAAAATTGTGAGTGTCATTGTCACAGAGCACCACTGGTTTTAAATCAAAAATGATTTTTCATTTTTAGATATTTAATGTTCGCTCTCCTGTCCTCTCCTCTTTTAGCCTCCAGGGTTCAGAAGAGCCTACAGCTCTCCTCTCTACAGCACTCAGCAGAATGCCACGGTCTCACAGCTGCTGCCCTTTTGTGAGTCCAATTTATGTACATTGCTACAAAAGGAGAAATTACACCTTAAAACCAAATCAGGCATTCTGTGTCTTAATGTTGGACAGCTCTTTTCTACATACGGGTGCTGCCGTGAAAGAAGTATATATGTTATCAGCTTCATGTTTTATTTATGTAACGTTTGTGTCCAGTTTTTCCATCTCAGCTCAGTTTTTTTATTGACTGATGACGTTGATTGGCAGCACAGTCAAACCGCACTGACCCCGTGTTTGAGACGCTGCGCATTGGTGTGATCATGGCCAACAAGGAGCGTAAAAAAGGGTCAGAGGACAAGAAGAATGTGAGTGCAAAAGCATGAAAAGCGCTTCATACAGCACGCAGCTATCTGTGTGGTGAAATCATTTCATGATCCAAAAGCATGACTTTATGTCTACATCTAAGTGGTTGGTGTAGAATCTGCTTTTAGATCATATTTATCTAAATGTTGACTTAATTCTCTGTTTCAGTGTTTGATCTATTGATCTGATCCTTAAAGCGCAACTCAGTTACAAAAATGTGATAAAGCAACTTCTGCATGAATATATTACAATAGTTTATCCTACATGGTTCAGATGATGACGATGATGATGGAGGATGATGAGTCCCAGCCCAAACAGCAGGATGAAGGGGGCGAAGGAGGTAAGTGTGTGTGTGCTGAGCAGCTGTCAGCACTGGAAAAGTAGAGATATAGCGATAATATAAAATGATATAATAATAAGGCATCCTGTTTGACTGCATGTTCCAGGTTTTAGTCTCTGTGCCCGTACCTTTGCTTTGTTTTCTGATCGAACGCCTGTGGAAGTGTTTTGGATGTGCACGGCAGCAGAAATACCAGCAAACATTCTTTACAATAATTAAAGTACAATATGTAAAGGTGTTGCTTTGTCTAATGTTTACTGTGTCATGAACCAGCAAATACAGAAGGGGACAAAAAAGGAGACAAGGCTCCTGCTGATGACAAGGTCAGAGATGATGATGATGATGATGATATCAATGATATCAATGCTAATAATGATAACAAATATAATAATCACAGTATGAATACCTGTAGTGGTAACAAACAAAATGACAGCAAGACACCCTTGAATAATTTAAAGCACTCATTATGACTGGTGATGTTAAGTCCATACTGTGCTCCATATGTTTGCGTTTACCAGAGTAAAAAGCTTCAGCCGGGGAAGATCGGTGTGTTCAGTCAGTCTCACTACTATCTGGCTCTGTACCGCTTCAAAGCCATAGAGAAAGACGATCTGGATGTTCAGTAAGCCTCTCTCTCCACACCACGCTCTCTTTCTCCCCGACCGCTGCTTGTTTGTGTCATTATTTAATATCTAAATGTTTCATGTGTCCCTTTGAATCACTCCTATCCTGTTTGCTCCTTAGTGCCGGTGATCGCATCACAGTGATAGATGACTCCAACGAGGAATGGTGGAGGGTGAGTCCTGCATTTGTTTTCTCATATTGCTCAGGGTGACGTCAATCAGCCTGATGTTTTTTCACACACACACACACACACACGGCTTGACAGTTAATTAAGTAGATTTTAGTGACAATCTACGCCTGGGATCTTCTTTTTTTTTTTTGAGGCAGAACAATTATGCTGCATTCATGTGCTGGAGGGAAGGTCCAACACCTGCATTTTCCAAGTCAGCTACTTTAGGGCATTATGTTGAATATTTATACAGCTGTAAAATCAAGTGATAACCTGGACAAATTTTTAGATATGAACCACGAGCAGCTTTGCAAATTTGGAAACCGTCCTTCAGCTTTGAGCTCATAGTTCACAGTGATTCTTTTTAAAAGGTCAGGAAGGCATAAATTAATCATCTGTACCCTCTGAGCATGAGGGTAAACAGACTTTTTCTTTGAATAAACATGATTTGTAAGCTGCACAATACAGTGCATGATTGGCAGTTCTCAGACCACACAAATCATTCCACACTTGATTGAATGGACCTTTTAGTTACTGTGCTGGTCAGTGCTTTGAGTTATATTTCCCAGAATAAATTATTGCGGCTACAGTTGACTGTGGTTAAGGTGAGGCCGCATCCCTTGGTCCAGAGCTGAAAACATTTCAGAGGCATTGTTTTCCACAGTGGTTGGTTATTGTACTCTCTCCTCTTCATCATCCATCCAGCTATTTTTGTCAGTCACTCAAGTTTCAAAGCTCCACCGTACCATGTGTTTATGGCATGTTTAAATTGAGCCACGTAAGAAATTCAGAAACTGGAGCTGCAACATCTCACTGTAAAAGCTTTTGCTCCACCAGGGGAAGATCAGAGAGAGAACAGGCTTCATACCTGCCAACTACATCATCCGAGTGCGAGCGGGAGAGAGGGTCTATAAGGTGACACGCTCCTTTGTTGGCAACAGAGAGATGGGCCAAATCACTCTGAAGAAAGACCAGGTTAACACACACACACACACACACACACACACACACACACAAACACACACACACTCCTGTGCAGACACATGATTATATAACTAAACTGTGAATGTCACCACTATAAATAAAAGGTGAAAATTTGAAAAGTAAGTCTTTGCACATCTTTTCAGTGTGTAGACAGTTAGTTCATGTAGCTACACACACAGACACACACACAGACACACACAGACACACACACACACACACACACACACACACATATTTACTATGTACTTGACACACAAACACAAGGAAGCAACATGCAGCCTGAAGGACTGTTCAATCAATTCTCTCTAGATAGTTGAGTTAATTAAAGCATAAATTAATCCACTGCTTTACATAGACTGGAGAATTTAAGTTATTCAACTGCTGACACTTTGATAATTATTTAACACTGATCTAGAGGAGGAAGGCAAAAATAACAAACACAATAATTATTCAGGTCTACACACCAGGGATTTAAAAAAGTGAATTAAAAGAGAACAAATGGTGCCTTCCAATTCAATTAAGCATTGTGTATTATGTGTAGTTATTCATGTAAATACAGTCATCATATGTGTTAACGTGATGACTGTAAAAGACAGTAATAGACACAACTACATAAACACACCAACACACACAGACACACACACACAAGCATGTGCCATGCTGACACGGAGAGACAGTTGCAGTTTCACTGATTGACACGTAACCTGGTTGTTAAACCTCTCAGCTGTTTAAATTTAACCCTCGTTGTAAATTAACCCGAACCCAACCTTAAAGTCTTCTCTCTCTTGTGAAGGAATAAAAACTATTCGGCAGCACGTAATGCTGTCTGCTACTGTGCCGTCTTTATTACGTTACCACTACATGGTGCCAAAATTCTCCGAATCTTTGCTCAGGGACAGATCCACAACTTTAAGGTGCAAAATCTGGATTTTGTGCTTTAAAATCTTTTCCTCCAAATGCTTTTTGCCAAAGTTTACAGTAAAAGCCTCGACTCAACACTTAAAAGTCCCATATTACGAGTGTATCTCCCTTTTCTCTTTTTCTCCTGCTCCATCTTTCAGTAAATGTGTGTGAAAACATGCAGTTTAGATTTGACTCCCCTTATGATGTCATAAGGGGACCTGTTGGTCATGTGACCTCCTCTAGCTCCACAACAGGCCAACACTGTCCCTGAAAACCTCCTGAATCCACCTTGCCATTGTTTTTTTTATCTCCCCAATATCAGCGTATGCGGACACGAAGATGTCGAAAGCGAGAGCGAAGCAGCAGATTGTTCTGTTCTTCTAAAACAAAGTGTTCAGACAGAGGCTTAAAACAGCTGCAGCAGCTACATCTGCTATGAGAAAAATAATGTGTTTTTTGAACATTTAACCAAATAAACCTGTTGTAGGAGGACCTCCAAGTACCTAGTGTGGACTTAAAAATGAGCAGAATATGGGACCTTTAAATCCAGCTGTTAGGGTTTAGTCAGTTTTAGGATATGTCTTTAAGGCAGATGCAAAAGATACTCGACCAAACAGAAGGTAACAAGGTGCTCATTGTGAAGTGTGTTTGCTGTGTGTGTCCTCAGATCGTGGTGAAGAAGGGTGAGGAGGCAAACGGCTACCTGAAGGTCAGTACGGGGCGGAAGCTCGGCTTCTTCCCCGCCAACCTGCTGCAGGAGATCTGAGGAGTACCAGCAGCTGTGGCATCAAACCTCCAGCCAGCCCTCATCTCACTTTTATCACCTGCTGTTCCTGGTCCAGAGCAACAGTAACACTTTATACTTGAATTTTGATTTCAACACACAGTGGTATATTTTTTTTTTCTTGGCTTGTTTGTAAAGGCTGTGTGTAGAATATATTGTGATGAATTAACCCAGTGTGCAGAGGCATGTGTTAAATGGAAAGATAAAAAACAGAATTAACATATGAGGGTTTGGTCTACAAACTGAACTTCGCCATAGTTTAGGTTCTCTGATTATAAAACGTCATGCAAGTGTTTAGCATCATCAGCAACACTGGACACCTCACAGATCACTTATTTTGGGGTATATTTTGTATGTCTGATATAGTCTAATAATTAATGGCGTTGCAGCTGTGTTAAATTACATGCATGTATTCATGATTGCCATTAAAAAGGGGTTGGAAATAATATCACCTCTTACTGTAAACTTGTCTTGATTTTCTGTAAAAATACATTTGTGCATCTTGCTATCTTTTGCCTCCCAGAAAGACATAAACGCATCGTATAGTAATTAGATTCATCACTTGTTAAATATTAAACATTACATAACATAACACTGGTGTTTCGATGATCAGTATTCTACTGGAAACACAAAATGAAATGCTTCTCTGAAACTTTTAATTCATTGCACAGACAGCGTGTGTTATTTCTTTTGCCACATGTGCCACATTTCTGTGCATCTTTTCAGCCTGAATACCGTGTCTCTTATTGCCTGTTTTACCAATATTCTGCAAACTGGAGTCACAGAGTTGTTTGAGGGGAAGTGCTTTAGGTTCCACATCTGACGTGTAGACACTTCTCTAAGTATGGACCAAAGAGACCAAAAAAAGCATTTATTTTCCTATTGTCCATCAAAACAAGTCACAAATGTATTATTATTACAATTATACTGTAGCTCCCATACATTTTTAGATATGATCAAACTTATCAGCAAATGTGTGTATCTTTCCGTCATTAACCCTCATGACAGCAGTGGGAAACAAGACTGTTTTAGATGAACGTTATCAGTTTTAAATTCATATAATACGCATTTCCTCCAAGAAATGTGTGTGTGTGTGTGTGTGTGTGTGTGTGTGTGTGTAAAAGAGGTGTCAAAGAAGCAGAAAAAAGAAGAGGTGAATCTGTGAAAAAGTGCTGCAGTGGAGGGAAGAATGCTTTAATTTCCTCGCATGCAAATGGTAGATTCAAATGAGACAGAGGCATTTCCAGAACTTCAGAAGGGCGCGGAGCTATTTTCTGTGGCTGCTACTGAGTGCAGTGTAATTAGCCACAGGAAACACTGTGGGCATGGCCTTCTATGTAAAGGGACAGCTCAGCAATCAGGAATGCGGGGAATGGCATCTGTAGGTCCGAAGAGACATTCCACCGGTGACTACAGAGCTGAGACAGACAGACAGACAGGCAGACACGGGTCACTTTGGTTTCTGTCTCTGCACATCTCTTTTTTTTCCCGTCTTGCCTTCTGATCGCTGTAAATACAATAAATCCTTCCTTTAGTTCTTGTACTTCTGCTTTTTCACTGTGTGTTTTTCTAGATTGAATCGACTTTCTCATCCATCACCTCTTTGTTTCTGTTTCCTCTCCCTCACACACACACACACACACACACACACATACACACACACACACAAACACACACATACACACAACAACAACCACATTCGGATGCAGATGATGAGTTGCCTGGTCACGCCTCCTTCCTCCTCTGTTGTCTGTCAGAGGAAAGGAGCAGCATGGCCTGAGCAGGTAGCACCGCCAGGCTTCAGCAGTCCTCAGATTGGACGACAGAGCACCCCTTCAGACACGGGTCACTTCTTCCTGGGAAACAGCCTGTGCCTCATGCCGCTCTGGACTGAGGGACTGTGTGGAAGATATCACAGCTGCCATGTTGTCATTTCTGACCCCCTGACCCTGCCACTCCAGACAGGCAGGATGGAGGAGGGTTGCCAAAATGTTTTTGGATTTCTGTGGGTGGCTGATCTTATGTGTGTGTGTGTGTGTGTGTGTGTCTCTATGTCTGTGTATGTATGCGAGTGCTCTGGAGAGAGATCAAGGGTATGGAGGGGGCAACAGCGTGATGCTGTGGCAATGAATCTGTTCAATTCAAGAGAATTTCATTTTATATTGGAGACACCACATCAAGAGCCAAACTTAGAGTCTCAAGTGCAGGTAAACTTTGAGTTTTATTTGCATTTTATTGGTTTCTGCTGTTCGTTCTGCTGCCTAAATGGTATGGAACAATATTTACAGTTAATCTCAACTCAGGGTTCACTCTCTCGCTTGTAACAGTATCACATGGTCCCCATGAGCAGAGTTTGCTCCGTTGCCGTGGAAACACACTGCAGATGCTCAAACCGATCCTGAACCTCTTCATCGTCTTTCCCATGTTGACTTGAAAGTTGAGCTTGGCAGTTCATCCTCAACCATGGAAACAGTTTGAAATGTGCATGTATAAATGTGCACATTTCCATGGCAACTGCCACAACTGGGGGTGGAGTTGAGCTGTCAAGCTCAGTTTCTGCTGTGCCGCAGATGTACAGTGGGGCAAAAAAGTATTTAGTCAGCCACCAATTGTGCATGTGCTCCCACTTAAAAAGGAGAGAGGCCTGTAATTTCATCATAGGTACACTTCAACTATGAGAGACAGAATGAGAAAAAAAGTTCATCTCAATACTTTGTTATATACCCTTTGTTGGCAATGACAGAGGTCAAACGTTTTCTGTAAGTCTTCACAAGGTTTTCACACACTGTTGCTGGTATTTTGGCCCATTCCTTCATGCAGATCTCCTCTAGAGCAGTGATGTTTTGGGGCTGTCGCTGGGCAACACGGACTTTCAACTCCCTCCAAAGATTTTCTATGGGGTTGAGATCTGGAGACTGGCTAGGCCACTCCAGGACCTTGAAATGCTTCTTACGAAGCCACTCCTTCGTTGCCCGGGCGGTGTGTTTGGGATCATTGTCAAGCTGAAAGACCCAGCCACGTTTCATCTTCAATGCCCTTGCTGATGGAAGGAGGTTTTCACTCAAAATCTCACGATACATGGCCCCATTCATTCTTTCCTCTACACGGATCAGTCGTCCTGGTCCCTTTGCAGAAAAACAGCCCCAAAGCATGATGTTTCCACCCCCATGCTTCACAGTAGGTATGGTGTTCTTTGGATGCAACTCAGCTTTCTTTCTCCTCCAAACATGACAAGTTGAGTTTTTACCAAAAAGTTCTATTTTGGTTTCATCTGACCATATGACATTCTCCCAATCCTCTTCTGGATCATCCAAATGCTCTCTATCAAACTTCAGACGGGCCTGGACATGTACTGGCTTAAGCAGGGGGACACGTCTGGCACTGCAGGATTTCAGTCCCTGGAGGCGTAGTGTGTTACTGATGGTAGCCTTTGCTACTTTGGTCCCAGCTCTCTGCAGGTCATTCACTAGGTCCCCCCGTGTGGTTCTGGGATTTTTGCTCACCGTTCTTGTGATCATTTTGACCCCACGGGGTGAGATCTTGCGTGGAGCCCCAGATCGAGGGAGATTATCAGTGGTCTTGTATGTCTTCCATTTTCTAATAATTGCTCCCATAGTTGATTTCTTCACACCAAGCTGCTTACCTATTGCAGATTCAGTCTTCCCAGCCTGGTGCAGGTCTACAATTTTGTTTCTGGTGTCCTTTGACAGCTCTTTGGTCTTGGCCATAGTGGAGTTTGGAGTGTGACTGTTTGAGGTTGTGGACAGGTGTCTTTTATACTGATAACCAGTTCAAACAGGTGCCATTAATACAGGTAATGAGTGGAGGACAGAGGAGCCTCTTAAAGAAGAAGTTACAGGTCTGTGAGAGCCAGAAATCTTGCTTGTTTGTAGGTGACCAAATACTTATTTTACAGAGGAATTTACCAATTAATTCATTAAAAATCCTACAATGTGATTTCCTGGATTCTTTCCCCCCATTCTGTCTCTCATAGTTGAAGTGTACCTATGATGAAAATTACAGGCCTCTCTCATCTTTTTAAGTGGGAGAACTTGCACAATTGGTGGCTGACTAAATACTTTTTTGCCCCACTGTATGTAAAGTATTAAAAAGAAAAGCAGGAGAGACGTCATGTTTTTTAGCAAGTGAGACAAAGAGCTCCATAAATTGGGATCACTACATTGCACTGAAAAAAAGATGTTTGGGCAGATAATACCAAGTGTTTAAATAATAATAACAATAATAATAATAATAAATAATATTTGCATTAGGTATAAACCACAATTGTGCTATAAAAAGTAGTCAAATTCTAAACTAAAGCTAAACATTTGAGTTTTCATCTGTAAAATCAACACACATTACAACAAGTATATCACAAACAAGAGTGAGCATTGAATCTCAATGACACAGTTACCATGTAGTGATGATTTTACCCAATAGAGGTCCCTGTTGCATCTGCTATTGAGCAAAGCACACTGAAATTCTTGGTGAACCGGCTTCACACACACCGCAGGGGCCCAGTGTGTGTTTATTGTGAGTAACAGTTGTGAGGCTGATGTGCAGTCTGTCCAGGCCAGAGGATCACATGCTTGCAAGAAATTTGCTATTTCTAATGTTAATGTAATGTTGTAAATAATTGCACAGATCTGCTGGAAAGATTCATTTGGCCTCTAAAAATATTAGATCCCACATTCAAGTCACTTTCTATCCATACAGTCATATGCACCTAAAAGCCCATCCTCAGTATCAATAGTTTGTGTTAAATTCAGTGATTAATTACAGTTAAAAGCTCCACAGTTCTCCTCTCATGGGTGCAGTGTGGTGCCGCACAGCCTGTTACTTTCCAAGTGTAACAGAGATGAATGTGTGACATGTCATTTTCTGCACATGTTGACGTAGCATTATACAGCGTTGAAAAGCAATACAACTTTGCGAGGTGTCAAACTGCACTTGTGGATGTGCAGAAAGTGACGCATCCCCTTTTAAGAGTGCAGGCTCTGCATCATCTCATTGACCCACCGCATTCAGAATCACATTTAGCATCCAGTCGAAGAGAAAATCCATCTTCCTTCTGCCAGCCACCGAGAAATGTAGCAATGTGTGAGGAAAAATAATAACATAAAACTATATTAGAGATCCTCTTTGCCTAGCAGAGGAGGTATTGATTTTTAGAGAAATGTTTCAGAAAGTCTCTTCCACCGTCTGATGCTAAAGCTGCTTCTTCTCTCCGCCCTCAATGCAACAAAACAACAATTTAGACCTCTAACAAAGCTTAGGGACTGGACTTTTTTACTCGCTTACTCTCCGTCTGTCTTGGTTTTTGTGACATACTGATGTGTGAGTGTGCGTACAACAGCGTGAGTGTGTATCAAATCCCATATTTCCTGACAGAACCTCTGAAGTGTTAAATTAAAGCCCTGACATGATTCTCTTAATAATTGTTGCAGGATAACTCTCCTTTTATTTCCCTCCATTTTTCATTGAGGCACCACGATTCAATTATCTAATCTGATTTGTGCGATTATTAATCTCCATTACTCAAACATTCAAAATTACTTTGCAATCTTGTGCGTTACAGAGCGGTGTCTTTTTTTAAGTGGGGATGTAATGAGGTATGGTGATGGGTGGAGATAGACTCAGTGCAGGGCAGAGGTCAGAGTTATGCACTAGACAGACAGGTAAAGAGATGGAAACAATTTCCTGTCTGGCACCATTAAACAATTCAAGGTGTTTTTAGGCGCCGCCTGCCAAAAGGAGACCACAGGGGAAGACAGTGGCAAGATATTGGCAGCCTGTTACCACAGTACAGTACATAGATGTCTGTGTGTGTGTGTGTGTGTGTGTGTGTGTGTGTACTTTTAGCTCGTCTGCCCGCCCATCTGTGTGTGCAGAGGAATAGTGTGCTGGAATATAAGTGTGATTGCATTCTTGTGCAACAATAAACTAAAGATGAGGTGATGACACACACATACACAGACATATGAAGAGAAAGACAAGTTTACAGAGGGAGTCCCGCGGCATGGGGAGAGAGAGACGGGGTGGGGGGGAGGAGGCTGGAGAAAAGACTGCAGGGTTGGAACCAATTAGGCCAGGAGAGGCTCCCTCCACCTGCACTGTGAGGCCCCTGGGGGAGAGCCCCAGTGACAAGATGAGGGATCATCATCATTACCATTATTTATTTGTTAAGCAGAGGCCGACTCTGGGGCCAATCCTAATAGGATTCACGAATTACAATGAGCATCTTGCTTTTGGGTTACGCAGGATGCTCGAGGAGGAGGGGAGGGTTAATGCGTCGATAAAAGCAAGCATTTGGAAACATCAGCTGCAAATACGATTCGCTTATGCTAAAATAAATGCCTTTTAATCAATTATGCAGGCCTCTTACAGGCTACCGGACTAACATCAATAATAAATGTGGTGTCCGTGGTAGTTTGGTATATTGCGTGACAAGGTTGGGTCAAACTGACCCCCCTGTAATCAATTCTGCTAATTCAGGTGCATCCTTTTTGAATTCATGGGAAAACCAGGTAATTCATGCTGTTATTGATATTCATAGTATTTTAGCCATATTCTTTTTGTGTCTTGTACTGAAAATGTGCCCCCTAAGTTTTCACTAATATAAATAAACTTGATATTTAAGTCTTTTGATAAATTGTTGTGCCCATTCACAAGGAAATCCAATTTAATTTCACTTTATAACTCTTTAGTTATAATGCAGTGTGTGAGAGACAAATCTGTCCATCAATTTGCAGACAACATCTGTTCTTTATAAAAGGATGGTTGGATAATGCTAGACATATATAGCACGTCGGCTATAGCGCTGTAATCACAATAAGACGATTTTGAACTGTAATTTAAACGGCAGTTACTCAAAGCATTGTAACATGCACCATTCGCCCATGCACATGCGCCTGTTTTACCTGCCTAGAGAGTTCACCTCCGCCATTGTTGTTGCTGATGCGGGGGTTGCTATGGACACTATCCACTCCACTGTGGCAAGACTTCTGAACCAGCACCCAAATGCCTTTGTTACCCACATTTTTGTCTTTTTGTTTTTTTTGTCAGCTTGTTTGTTGTTTGTGTTCATGGTGGTGGTCACTTTTGCTCCTTAGCTGCTGTAACACCAGAATTTCCCCCCGGGGATCAATAAAGTATTTCTATCTTTTCTATCTATCATTCATGCACCGATGATGAGGTCTACCATGCAAGGTGTACATTTGTAAAGTGAGTTGGAAACTAACACAGTTTTGGGATCAGTTTGGTATCAGAATCAGAATCAGAATCAGAATCAGAATCAGAATTACTTTAATAATCCTCAGGGGGAACTTGCTTTTTGTTACACACAGCTCCAAAAGAATAAGAATCTTAAGACTGAAAGGATATTACTCTAAGATGGTTCAGCACCGACATTCTCCATCTTCTCTATCTTGCCAGTACGTTGCCCGGGAATGGGCTACTTCTGCAAACTCCACCATGCAGAAGCCAGGAATTGAACCAACCTTTGGATCAATGTAAGGCCCTCTACTACTGAGCCACTAGTTACCTTAGGGTGCTGACTACTCCCCCTGGTAACTGCCCCCGGAAGTGCTTGTGGTTTCATGTCAGTGTTCCACGTAGAGTTAAACATCATATGAAAAATTTAGATGAAGTATTGCACTCATTAGGTACAAAATGATGAATCAAAAGTCCCGTAGGATAGACAGGTGTTAGGGGAGCAGAACCTCGGATCGTGGGATTTTTTTCCACAGGTGCTATTAACGTAACCGGAAGTGTCTGCTTAATTCGAGTTAGTTGAGCAGCGGTTAGCTAAAGAAATTCCAAAAACGACCTCATTTTTACACATGTAGTGGGAAGGGCAGGTAATGCAGCATCAGAAAATACAGTTTGGGTCAAGGAGCAACAACTGAGGAGAATGAGCCGCGTTAGTTGAGAGCTATCAGCCGCTGCTAAGCTAAAAGTGGCGCCTGTTGTTGTTGTTGTTGTCCGGGTGACGCTGGGATGACGTCCGTTCATACAGTTGAAGGTAAACTACTGTGATTACCATGGTAACCACATCTATCTATCTATCTATCTATCTATCTATCTATCTATCTATCTATCTATCTATCTATCTATCTATCTATCTATCTATCTATCTATCTATCACAGCCTACATGGAGTAAAAACTACAATATTTTCCTTCTGAAAGGAAGTGGAGTAGAATTACAGTATAAAGTAGCATAAAATGGAAAGTAAAGTACAAGTAACTTAAAATTGGACTTCATTGTTATTGTTTCTTAAATAAATGTACAAGTATTGAAATTTACTTACAAACACTGTTTTGACGTTGTAGATTATTTCCACTGAATATGGACGGGCTGATGCCTCACAGAGAAAGAGACCTCACCTGCAACAAAGTGCACTAAAGACTGAAAGGATGTTACTCTAAGATGGTTCAGCACCGACATTCTCCATCTTCTCCTAATTTAACGGTGAGTAAAACTTAAATTTTTTTTCTACCACTGGCATCATTGCGAGTCTGCTGTCAGTCGTGCACGTCTGTGGCTGTTCATGGTGTTGAGCCATGGATGTAATATCAGACAAGAATGTGTCATATAACTTTATTGCAGTGAACAAAGGAATGTCAGAGGTCACTGCTGGATGCAGTCTGTCTGAATGCAAAAGAGCTAAAGCACAAGAGGTTATAAAATAACACCTTATAGTGTTACCTTTGTTGAAATTAAGTTATGTCGACAATAAGCGTCAGATCATCTGTGTGTGTGTGTGTGTGTGTGTGTCAGCGAAAGTAAGTACGATTGATGTGTGTGTCCTTGTTTGCATTGGGGAAAGCAGTTTCTCTGTGTGTGTATATGTGTTTGAGTGTGTGTGTGTGTGTGTGTGTGTGTGTGTGTGTGTGTGTACCATGTCTGCCTGTGATTCAGGTGTTGTGGAAGAGTGACTATAGTTAGTCCATAACTCATGATGCTCTCCATTCAGAAGACACCTTAGGGCCTGCATTACACCCAGTGAGACTCAATCACAGCCTACGCTAAATCGATAATCCTGGAGATAGTTGGTGGGAGGGAGAAGGAGAGAGATGGAGAGAAACTGGCAAAGGGGAGAGGGAGAAAGTGTGGAGGAGGAGAAAAAGAGACAGAAACTCCAGAGGAGGAGGGGAGAGGGGAAGAACAGGGAAGATGAAAGATGAGGGCTGGTTTTCCCACAAACTCCCAAAGGCCCCTTTGCTGACTGTGTTTTTATCTAAGGATGAGAGGACCTTGTTGAGGTGGAAGGAGAGGAAAAAAGAGAGGAGAAAGAGAGGAAGGGGAGGATGACTGAAACTGAGAAATCATGGGGAAATACATGGAGAGCAAGAAGAGATATACTGAAACTCTGCATTTGCTTATTATCTTTATTCCACACGGTCTTGACTCAGCGTGCTAAGAAATGCAGAGTCATTTTATAGCTGGTCCTCCGGCTTTTGTTTTTTCAGATTTAGAAGACAGGATGATAGCATTTTATCAATCTTCTTCCAGTCAAGCGCATCATGGCTATATTTCTACCATGAAATCATCAAATCCAACAATCTGTTAGTCCGTCTCTCCGTCCTGTGAGGCTCTCAGTCCAAAGCTAATTCAATCCTATGTAAAATGTACATTCGCTTAAAAACGATCACAGATATGTAGTTTGATTTTGTTATAGAAGAGGCTAAATATATACCTGCACACTGCAGTGTGCAGCAAATGCAACTCAAACAGGAGTAAATAGTGCATTTGTTGGGGACTATTTTCTGTCACAAACATCTACAAACAGCTACAGCACCTGTCATTGTAAATGAACATTCACTAGGATGAATAAATTGTTGGATTTGGTCTTTTCATGATATGTAGGAAATATTTTGGTTTGGCATGGTATATAAAAAGAAAAATATAGAGTATCAGTAGCCTGCTCTTTAAAGACGTCACACACCTGCAGTATGGCAAACACACACAGGTGTTTTTCACTTATTTCGCCTGATCTGGACTACACTCAGTGCTGTGAGGACATGTGACTGACATCTGTCTTTCCTGTTGCTGAACTTTGTGGGACAACGGACACCTTCATCATTATTATTAATAGTTAAAGTTTTTGATGAAGTCATTTGATTGCCAGTGTAGGTCCGCCCAGCATCAACCTGAGCACGGGTCCAATCAGCCACCATAATTTTAAACACCAGTGGGATACAGCCTTAAATATGCATACATCACCTTGTGGCAACATTGAAAAAATGCATTTGAGTTTGTCACAAACAAGCATTAAATGTTACAGTAAGTAAATTCGTTAGAACTGAAAAAAAAATGTATATACATTTTGACAACACGAGGCTTATACCTCTAGTGGGGCTAGTCCGACAAGCTTATGGACAAATGCGCCTGCATTCATTTACAAGAAAATTATGATAACAGGAGCTATGTGATTTGGGATTAGGATAGAAGCCTCGGTTAAAAGAGTTGGTTGTAACGCAGCTGAAGCAGCAGGATAGTCGCTAAATGGGGGGTTGTTTGTTCAATCCCTTTGACTCTTTGAACAAGACATTGAGCGCCAAAACTGCTCATGATGAGAATGTGTATGTGAGGAAAAAATATAAGTTACTTTAGATAAAAGTATCTGCAAAACAACTGTAATGTTTCTGTATGTACATAGTGTCTGCAGGCTTTTCCCCCCTCAATGTTGGTGAGATTTTGTCCAGCAACAAATAAGTCTTTTTTCGTTGTCAAAAGAGTGTGAGCAGTGTATGCTGTTGGTATTTTTTAGTAAAAACCCAGTAGTGAGGAAGAGAGGGTGACATGTAGGCGAAGTGGTTTTGATCGTTGGTTGGCAGGAGCTGGCAGGACACTGTTACTATAAGACAATCTGTGGGCACAACAGGGCAACATCAACAGGTTGGCTCAGACACGGGGCAGCAGAAAACAGCAGAAAAGCTCCATCTGTCCGTTTTTCTTGCTGTGCTTCCTCCTCTTTCCATCATTCCTGAGCTCTATCCATTCACCCTCGCTCCCTCATTTACTTTCCCTCACACCCTCCGACTCTCATTCTTGCACCTCCCGGTCTCTTCAGCTGTCCCTCTTCTCCTCTCTCCTCACCTCCCTCGCTCTCTCTCTCTCTCCCTTGTCGTTGTGGCGTACGGGGCCCCTCTCTCTCTCTCTCTCTCTCTCTCTCTCTCTCCCTTTTCTTTTTCTCTCTCTCTCTCTCTCTCTCCACGATTTGCTGTTGTTTTTGAGTGATGTGCGGCTGATGGCGAATGCTGGGCGATGACAGATGGATGTGACAAGCAGATGGTTTTGCTTGTCGTCTTTAATCACACAAATTCAGTCGGCCATGAAGCCGGAGCTCTGTCTTGTCAAAGCAACACAAAGTGGAGACAAATTTATCCAGCACGCCATAGATTTTGATACAGAAAATGTGTAGGCATTTGTGAAGAAAAGGGGCTAAACGTAAATGGGGGTCTGGTTTGTTGAGGTCGGCTCCGATATCGTTTTGATGAGTATTGGCTGATTGCCCTTGTCATTAGCCCCTTTTCCACCAACATTTCCAGGAACTTTTATTACCAGGAATTTATTTACCTGGGTAAAATAATTCCTGTGCGGTTTGCGCACCTCAAAGCCCTACATTTAGCTCCGCCAGCTTGTTGGCTATTCTTCCATAGACTCGGTCGTCCCGCTGAATTTCTTCCTCGGCAAATAGGCTCAAAAGAGCCTGGACCTCGTCGTCCGTCCAGTTCTCGTAGCTTCTCTTCTTTTGCTCTATTTTCCAAATGATCAAAACAACAACGAAGTGAAGCTTGTAGAAATGAAATAAACTTTAAATAAAGTTTGCAGCCACACTGGCCTAAACACGGAAGTGTGGAACGCTGCACGTGTGCTCGACCAATCAGCACACAGCCCCGCCCCTCAAGAATTCCGGGTTATCTGAAAAGTCCTACCCCCCTACTAGGTACTTTTTCCGGGAAAGTTTGGGGTTGAGGGAAAGTTTTTTCCCCGGGTAATTTCGGTGGAAAAGCACAGAGATTTTTCAAAATCCCGGCTAAATGAGAAAAGTTCCTGTGGTGGAAATGGGGTTGTAGTGATTCTTGATTTTCTTGACATTATATGCTGAGTGCATTTATTTGAATTCAAATGCAGTGTTAATGTGAATATGTGTGTCAAGGACACACACAAACTTGTGCCACCATACATATTATTACATTACCAGCACTTTGTCCCTTAGTCCCATTGATCATTTGTATGACAGTGTTATGGATGGATCGGTGTATGTAATTGTATGTGGTGATAGCAAGTAGTACATATTGTTATGTCGTTTTTTTTTTGTAAATTCAACTGAGAAACTTTGTATAGAAGTAAGCAGATGCGTCTGTTTTTGCTGATACTGATTCACTTCTGTTGTCACTTGTGTTGTAGGTAGTGGTAGTATCAGATTGCATTATGTTGAAAAAACTCAGAAAAAACAGAATATTATAAGTTTTACAAACATTTGATGTATCGCAGGGCTGCTTGATTAGCTCAGGTTGCATAACAGTCTATGATCATCCACCCAAGAGAGAATAAAGACAAACTCTGAGAAGAAAATGCAACTGAACTAAGACAGTTTTCTGGTAATTGCACCTTAACCCATAAAGACATCTGGACGCGCGCTCAAACACAGACTGTAGCCAAGATGGTTGCCTGAGAGAATGAAAACCGAGGCTTCGCGGAGTTTTCAAATGAGAGGTGTAATTAACACCTAAATGATCAACTCAGCAGAATAAGCTGCCTTGTCTGATAAGGTGTAATGTTGCACACACAAACAGGCCACCACACACACACACACACACACACACACACACACACACACACACACACACACACACACACACAGAAACATACCCCACCCCAGTGTAGTCTATCTTCACTGAGACAAGAAGATGCTGCAAGTGATTTCTCGGCTGGTGCAGAGATAAGTCGACATTAGTCTATCATTTCCCTCCGTCCCTCTCTGCTTCTTCTTCTGCTCCCTCCATCCCACCATCAGCCCAGTTCTTCGCCTCAGTGCCACGGCTACCACGGCTCTCAATCTCAAGGTTAGGCTGGCAAGGTCAAATTGACTTTAGATTAATTAACTGTCAATTAAGCGAGTAATTGTTTCATAATGTAGTGTGCCCTCGAGACAAGGTGTGTGTGAGCGGGGCCAGCACTGTCAGAGCTGGTTTGAGCCGATAAGGTGGTGAGTGAAGCCTCTCAGAGAGGGAGGGAAGGGATACAGGTGTGTGTGTGTGTGAGTGTGAGAGAGAGAGAGAGAGAGAGGGAGGAAGGAGAGTGGTAAGAGGTGTGTGTTTATGTGAGAGAGAAAGACAGTGATAGAGACCTATAATGAGAGAAACGAGTGATACATCCTCCATTATCCCCTAACAGCGGTGCTGCTGGAAACCACGCTCTCGTCCTCTGGCATCAGGGTGCATCAGGTCACCCTGAGGTGGCTGCACATACATGCACACAGACATAAACACACACTTGCAGATGCACACACCTGTGGTAGTCGCACATGCAGACAAAATTTTACACAATGGGGTTGTATCCTCACTCAAATCAACATTCATCAGTGCACAGAGAGGCTGATGAATTGATGTATCCACAACTGTCAAATGAGGGAAGGAGAGAAGACCCAGAGAGGGAGAAGAGTGATGAAAATAGAATGAAAAAGAGAAAAACAAAACAAAAAAGAAAGAAGACATGAATAGGAGAGAGAGGGGGAGAGGCCGTGCGGTGAACGTTGATGAAATGGTGATTGCCTCTCGCTTGCTAATGGTTGGCCTGGAGGGGTGTCAGAGAATGACATGTGCAGCTAAGCTCTTTCCTCTGCATTTGTTTCTCCTCTTCCTAATGTTACCAGTGAGCTTCACCTCTGCAGACAATTTCAGATGTTCCATTGTGAGAACAAAGGACAAATCAATAACAATTCAATAATTTGTTAATTGTCTGAAACAGCAAACCGCGCAAATAACAAAGATTCAGATTTTATTCCCCTGAGGGTAACGTCGCACAGAGCCTTTCCTCGGTGGTTTACAGAACCTGTAAGGATATTATATTAACATCGGTATCAATTGTCAGTATTAGGGCTTTTTCTGGAGACCCTCATTCTTACCAAAGCCGCTTTCTTCTGTGATCAACTTTTTATTGAACATTATGAAACATACAACACTCTAAACTCTGTTGATTTCAAATATTTAAGCCAAATGATTTGCTCAGTTACAATAACAAAATGTTTCAGCAAAATGTTAAAGCTGAGGAAACTCAAAATGTGTTCATAAATTAATTTAAAAACTTTATTTCTTATCTAGAATAATGTAACAACAATCACACTCACAACAAACTGTGCTGTTGACATGTACATGAAAAACATGTGATGTACAATTTCCATTTTCTACTGATTTTATCCATTTTTTTCACTCTATTTATACTCAGAATAAATACTCAGATTTTGAGTTTTGAGTGAGACCTACTTTTCTACCTCTATGGCAACACCGGTGAATGTGCTCGGCTTCACTCGGTTTCATTCACAGTCATGTAAGAGGACATGTTTAATGTAGTTGGTTTATTCTTAATAAAGCAATAGTTATTTCAAGACAGTCATCATTGACTCACACATAAAGGGAACTCATTCCTACAATTTTCATCCAACGAAAAGTCCTGCATCTTTTTTTATTTTTGATCAAGTCGTTTGACAAGCCCTGATCAAGCCCCGACAAGCTGAGTGAATTCGGCAGTTAGAAGCTGGCAAAGTGCTGCAGTGCTGATGAGGGGGTTTTGTCCATCTTGATGTAATTAGTCTTCAAGGCAAAGATGCTAGTGAACAACGATGCCTTCATTTTGCTGCAAAAGACTTCGATTGGTTTAGTAAAGCAATCAAACTCAACATTTTCAATCAGTATGAACAATTGTTTAACAATTGTTTAAATGGAAACAATTTTTTAGTTGTAGTTTCTGGAAGGTAGAATTTGTATCCTTAGTAACCAGAACATTTTCAGTAAATTTCAATAAATAAAATGTAAATGTCATTAAGTTTTGGGTCACACGTGAGCAAATGAAATCCAAACAGAAAAGAACAGAACAAGAGAGTGAAAGGGGCCCTCTTTGTAACAGAGAGTAACGTGAGTGGGACATCATTATACAGGGGGCATTAGGCTGGACACAGAATCAGCAACTATACGCCAAGCTTTAATGGGACGTCCATTAACTCGAGCAGCCGAAAGCTCAAGGCACCCGTTCTCCAAAAAGAAAGAACTGAATGAGTTTGCACACCGGGTCTGAATTCCTGGTGTGCATTCTTCAAAATATGAAAAAAATATTACCCACCAAAGTCTTGCACACCAAATTTGACTTTATTTATTATTTAAAATCTGTTTATTTTAACATTGTAAAAGATATTTGCAAAGCTGTGACAACAAATAACATCCCAGCATCAGATAGTTTCCTCAACTTGGATTCCCTAAAACTATCCGAGAATTTCCCCAGACGATCTACTTCATGGCGTCGGGCGCCCAGTTAGATTCACCACTAAATTTACAAGTGCACATTAAAAAGAACCAGACTAATCACTGCGTTCCAATTGATGTGAACAGCAGCTGGCAGTGTGGTAGACGGCCACCTCAGGGGACCAAGACTTTAAAAAAAAAACCCACCTGCAATTAAAGTTCCTTCATTAAAACAGAATACGCCTGCTTTGTGCACCTTTTTAAAAATGCTTAACAAGTCAGATAATCAAGGCTCACGGTATTTTCTATCCGTTATTCTCTGATCTAAAGAAACTATATGCACATTTCAACTCTAAGGCAACTTAATCACTAAAAACTGCTACAAACATTGTCAGTTAGCTGTTGATTAGCTGTTTTGTGGGTCTATCAAATCTTTGTTAGTTATTTGTGTTTTCAGACTCTGATTTCTTTTGTCAGTGCAGTATTCAGATTGTATTTGTTTGCTGTGTTTTGTCCTTTTTCTTCCCTATGACGTATAAAATATGGATTTTTTTATTGGTGCACATGCTGCTATGTGCTAGTCTCCTGTTGCTTTGAAAACATATCAAACTGCCGATTGTCAGATCTCCTTTTTGTAGACAAATGCTAATACTGGTAATTGACATTCAAACCATATGGTGTCAAATTAAGCTCAGTACAGCATACATAAAAAAAAAGTGTCAATCACTTCCTAGGTGGCCTGTGTGCACAACGTTAACCCCCCACATCAAAACAGGAGAACATTAGAGCTGACAGAAACAAGGTAGTGAAGGTATAAGAGTCTTTTGTGTAAGAAAGTTGTTTTATACTTAAAAAACAGAATTTTTTAAAACATTAATAAAGTATGATCATGTAGTTGTGATACATGATCCATGGTATTTTGATAATTGATAAAATTGAATTATTGCCCAACTAAAGATTATGCTCTTCATTTCTGCTGTTACTTTTTCTGCTTGTGGTTCATATTCATGTTTATTGAGGATCAAAACTTTATAGCATTGGTTTTCAGAGTTAGAGTTGTATAGTTACTGTAAAAATTACAGTTGAGGCCAAAATTATTAGCCCCCCAGGAATTATGGAACATTTTCCTAAAATTCTGCTCAATGTTTGCATCATTGATAAAACTTTATATAATCACACAACAGCTGTACGTTGCATCATTGCTAAGTACAAGGAGACAAATTCTGTAAGAAACAAACCAGGGCGTGGTCAAAAGCGCAAAATTTCAAGAACTCTGGAGAGGAAAATAGTCAGAGATGTCAGCAAGAAACCCCGGACATCTGCCAAAATGATTGTTGCTGACCTGGCCTCTTCTGGAGCTGATGTTTCAAGGAGCACAGTTGTGAGGGCTCTTCATTGTGGTGGGCTTCAGGGCCGTCGTCCCAGAAGAACCCCTGTACTCAAAGAACATCAGAGCCAGACTGAGGTTTGCCCGTGAACATTTGAAAGTTAAAGATGAGTTTTGGAAGTCTGTCCTTTGGTCTGAGGAGACTAAACTGGAACTGTTTGGACACATGGATGTTGACATGAACAAGAGAAGAACAACATGAACAATTTGCATTGGAAGAATGGGCCAAAATCCCTCAAGAAACATGTGCCAACCTTGTATAGAACGACTCTAAGAGCTGCCATTTGTGGCTCGGAAAGGGTAAACTATTGACTATTAATGGCCAGGGGGCTAATAATTTTGGCTGTGTCATTTTTGCCTTTTCTTGTTTCTACTCATTGCATCAATAAAATATCCTAATCAAACTTTGTGAACATTTTGTCTTTGTGTTTTGGAAACAAATAAACTAGAAATGATTGTTGTTAATGACCATTTCCATGGAGAAATCAAGGGTTTTGTCTGATTTCACAAGGGGGGCTAATAATTTTGGCCTCAACTGTAGAATTCACCATTTTGTGGGGGGTTGTGACTATTATGTGATATGAGCCACTTTTCACTAACCAGCTGCTTGCGGTACTTTCACATTTATCATACAGGCATGAGAATGGTATCATCTCATCTAACTGTGGGGATAGAAACAAATGAGCACATTTCCCAAAATGCCAAACTGTTCCTTTATTCTGCGTCTAGACAGTCTTACATAATCACTGCCTTACTGTACATGGCACAGGAGAATAATCCTTGAACACTAATCCATTTTAATTACAGGATATCTGTGAACTGGTACTAGATTTCAAAGACGAGAATCTCTTGCTAATCAACGCTATCACCCACGAACAGTATCTGTACATTGTTTTCTATCAGTGTCTTTAATTGTTTCCCCCCCGTTGCTGTATTTTGCATTTTCCTAGATCCATCGAGTCACAGGAGTCATTACAGCTTGCCCTGTTTATTGATCGAAAAGCTCCTCTGTTTTCCGTTTGTCTGTCTGGAGGTCTAGCATACGGCCTGTTGTATTCATGTGGGGCACTTTAAACAACTGGGGCGCAAGTCTTGATGGAGCCTCTGGAAACTGATGGAAGCATGCATGTGTGTTAGGATGGATGGATGGATAGATGATAGACAAATGGATGAATGATGGGGAGATAAACGGATGGGTAGATGAACTGCTGGATGGGTGCGCAGATGGATGTGTTGATGGACTGATTATCTGAAAGATGGAGGAGAGGCAGAGGAATAGTGAAATGGACAAGGTGGATTGTCATCAGATGAGCTGATGAATAAATGGGCAGACAGATACTTAGATAGCCAGGGAGAGATTAATAGGTGCTTTACCTCAGTGGGCCACCTGCATCCTCAGCATTTAGAAGAGGGTGGAGAGCAGATAATCATCTGTAATAGGGGTAATGGAGCTCAAAATAAACTCACAAACAACTCTATTTCTGTCTTTTTTCCCCTTCATCCTGTCGGCACACCCTCAGTCCCTCTCGTACCCACAGTACGAACATTTCCCATGTACTGCAATATTGCACTCGATTTTTTTGAGGGACTCCAAAGTGGGAACAAGCTCAAACATTGGTTGAACAAGGATTTTCAGAACAATTTTTCAAGGTGACGTCCAGAGATGTCTTTCTCCGTCCAACTAACAGTGTAAAATATGAGACACAGAAAAGCAGTAAACCGTAACACCGAAGAAGCTTGAATCAGAGAATTGTTGCAATTTTTCCTCTAATTTTTCAAAACAAAAAAGATTATTTGATTATTAATATAATCAATAATTGATTTTTTTTGGTCAATTCAGTAATCAATTAATCAAGTAGCTGTTTCAGCTCCGAAGTCTGAGCAATGCCTCCATCTTGTAGTTGTATGATATTTTCAAATAGAATCCAGTGAGGCAAATGATGATTTGTGATACTGGGCTATATAAATAAAACCGACTTTAAGATTCTCTTCTCAGTTGTAGTTTCATGGAGAGCTGGTGACTCTGTCATACAGGTGCTGCTTTTCGTTTTCATGCAACCATCAGTTAGGTCTTTTGTGTGAACGTGCCTCTTGGCAAATATCTCTCTGTTCATATTGTGTATACATGCAGAATGTGCTCATATATTTCTTATGCTTGGTTCTGAACTGCCATAATGTGCCATGAGCATAAGCATGTACCTGTGAGACATTAGCACAAAAGGCTGTTCATGTTCATGTTGTTCTGCGTGTTTATCAGTTTTCTGTTACATTCAATTAGAATGCTTTATGCTCTCTCAGCAGTGACAACTACCAGTGAAACACATTACTGTCATTCTTTCATCTCTCCTCTCCTCTCCTCTCCTCTCCTCTCCTCTCCTCTTTTTTAAATAGTATCATTTTGCTGTCCTCTCTCAGCAGATGGGCCAGACACACACTGGTGGCTCAGTTTGTAAGTAACTGGTAGCGAGGCTGGTTTGACTGCTGTGCGTATGTGTGTGTGTTGGCTACATGCAATTTGTCTCTTGATTTCCATCCCTCTGTGTGGCGTAATTGTGCTTATGTGTCAGTGTGTGTGTACAGTATACAGTGTGTGTCTGTGTTGACAGGTGGCAGAGGAGGTGGTAATGCCACCAGCCACACGTTCAGAATTCATTTCCATGTCTCTCACACCCCATCTCATTTAATAGTCACCCTGGTGGCTTCTGTGTTCAGACCCACTTATGCTAATATGCTTTTGGGTATCAGGCTGCTTGTTCTTCAACTATTTTATATAAACTCTATTGACCATCACTTCGCTACAAATAATTGTACCGATAACTGTTATCTACTGGCAGGAAATGCAGGACTTACAGATGGGCAGAAAAAAGTGAATAGTTTGCAGAATGGGAAAGAGGAATAAAAAAAAGAGGAATCAATAGGATGTAAGCAGTTTTCCCCCTCTGGAGAAAAATTCAGGAGAACGACCTTGGTGCCGTCCTGCAAAATACAGCGGTTCAAACCAGTGAAAAGTTGGGACAGCTGAAAATCAGCCAGCATTACTGGTCCAGTCACAAAATGCACAATATCCGTCCATCCATCCATCCATCGATCTATCCATTTCACTTATCTGGGGTCGGGCCTCAGTGGCAGCAGGCTAAGCAAGCTAAGCAGGACACTTACCAGCTGCTCCAGGGTGAACCAGAGGCGTTCACCCGTCAGATGAGGTTCAATTAGAGTTGGTGTTTCCACATTAATTCAATTAAATTCAATTCAATTTATTTGTATAGTCCAATATCACAACAGAGTTGTCTCACAGTGCTTTACAAAGTTCACTGAAATAAACAAGTGTAAGCGAACAAACAATCTAATAAAGAGTCCAGCAGTCGATGAGGCCAATGGATCAGTCCGAGGCATCACCTGCCCTTTATGACCCTCCTTCTTCGGGAAGGAAAAACTCAAAAAACCCAGTGGGAAAAGAGAAACCTCCGGGAGCACCACAGTGAAGGAGAGATCCAGCTCCCAAGGACGGACAGGCTGTAGCCTTGGACAAATGCACATCCATTGGCTGATGGAGAACCACATCAGTGGGACCAGGACCAGGATCCATAGGAACCAGGGAACCACATCAGCAGAACCAGGACCAGGATCCACAGGAACCAGAGAACCACATCAGCGGGACTGGGACCAGGACCCACAGGAACCAGAGAACCACATCAGCAGGGCCAGGACCAGGATCCACAGGATCAACAGGAACCTGAGAGATGAGAAAGCACAGAAAGGCTCCGGGGAAGATAGTAAGTTAGAGGCAGACATTTGGCTGACATGAGACATAACGATGGAGAGGAAGAGGAGGATAGAGAATAGAGGAGCTCAGTGCACCATAGGAGTCCCCCGGCAGTCTGAGCCTATAGCAGCATAACTAGGGGCTGGTCTAAGGCCTGATCCAGCCCTTAAATATATGCTTTGTCAAAAAGGAAGGTTTTTAGTCTACTCTTAAATGTAGAGAGGGTGTCTTCCCCCCGAACCCAAACTGGAAGGAGGTTCCACAGGAGAGGAGCCTGATAGCTGAAGGCTCTGCCTCCTGCACTACTTTTGGAGACTTTGGGAACCACCAGTAGGCCTGCAGTCTGGGAGCACAGTGCTCTAGTGGGGTAGTACGGTACTATTAGCTCTTTAAGATATGATGGAGTCTGACCCTTAAGAGCCTTGTGAGGTGAGGAGAAGGATTTTAAACTCTATTCTAGATTTTACTGGAAGCCAATGAAGAGAAGCCAGTACAGGAGAAATGTGGTCTCTTCTTTTAGTCCTCGTCAGAACACGAGCAGCAGCGTTCTGGACCAGCTGGAGAGTCTTTAACGACTTATTGGGACAGCCTGATAATAATGAGTTACAATAGTCCAACCTAGAAGTGACAAATGCATGGACCAATTTTTCTGCATCATCAGTGGATATGATGGGCCTGATTTTGGCAATATTACGTAGATGGAAAAAGGCAGTTCTAGAAATCTGTTTAATGTGGGAGTTAAAGGACAAATCCTGATCAAACAAGACTCCCAGATTCCTCACAGTGGAGCTGGAGGCCAGAGTAATGCCGTCCAGAGCAGTTATGGTAGTAGAAAAGGTATCTCTGAGGTGTCTGGGGCCAAGCAAAATAACTTCAGTTTTATCTGAATTTAGCAGCAGAAAGTTGCTGCTCATCCAGGACTTTATGTCCTTAAGGCAGATTTGAAGTTTAACCAACTGATTGTGTTCATCTGGCTTTACTGATAAATATAATTGTGTATCATCTGCATAACAGTGGAAAATAATGGAGTGCTTCCTGATAATATTACCCAGAGGAAGCATAAGATAAAGAGTATTGGTCCAAGCACTGAACCTTGTGGAACTCCATGCCTAACCCTAGTGTGGACAGAGGATTCGTTATTAATATGTACAAACTGAAATCGATCTAATAAATAGGACTTAAACCAGCTTAATGCAGTTCCTCTTATACCAATGAACTGTTCCAGTCTTTGTAACAGGATGTGATGGTCAATGGTGTCAAAAGCAGCACTCAGGTCTAACAAGACCAGGACAGAGAGAAGTCCTCTGTCTGATGCCATAAGGAGGTCATTTGTAACCTTCACCAGTGCTGTCTCTGTGCTGTGGTTCGCTCTAAAACCTGACTGAAAATCCTCAAATAGACTATTAGAGTTTAGAAAATGACACAGCTGATTAGCTATGACTTTCTCCAGGATCTTGGAGAGAAAGGGAAGGTTGGATATAGATCTATAGTTAGCTAACACACCTGAATCAAGAGTAAGTCCGAGTTTTCCCCATTTTGTGTTTTCAAGCTGTTTTGTGTTTACTGTGATACTGAGATACGCAGTCTCTCTCACTGCAGGTGTTTCTACAGTTTTCTTCTACTTCTCGCTATCCTAAAATCTAGATCTGTTTGTGATATTTTAATTGGAGGCAGTAGATGCAGCTCCTTGAACAGATAGAGAAGAGTTGGCAGAGGGAAAGATTGATGAGCATTGACTATATTGTTTCAAGTCTTTGTCTTCAGGTAAATCACTTGTATTGCTGAATGACATAATGGTGCCAGTGATCAACAAATACCCTCTAGTGAATATAGTGGGCCTCTGCAGACAGATCCTGAGAGATGGACTGTCAAATGAAACCTGAGGGAAGCAGTTTTATAGTGAAGTTGAGGTTCAGATGCTACAAATGAACATTGGGACTCTGGGAGCAGATATTAACAGGGCTTAGGGTGTTTCCCTTGAATATTAGACACCACTGGCCATTACATTAGATTCATGGAGCTCAGTTTTTAGCCACACTAGTGGTGGGGCTTTAGAGATGGTGATTGCAATCAGCCTGTTGGCCTCAGACATTGAGACAATGACAATTTTGGCAGACAGTCATGGCCCCCAGAGGACAAAGTGAAGCATCAGCTGAAACAAGAGTAACAATTTAGATCTGAGCTGACATGATCACCCTGTGATGTCCAGAAATGTAGCAAGGTTATAGAAATAAGTGATAATCAGTGCTGTGATTACTGATTACTGTGTAATCAATACTCTATATAATGTAGGGCAAACTTAGTTGTACCATGGTCTGGGTGAATACTCAGTACTATTCTGATTGCCTGCAGGGTGTCCATTAAAATGTGATATAGGACACCAGCTAAGTAGAGGTCAAGTGATAAATCAGTTTGGCTGATCAATTGGCTCCGATAGAACATTTTGCAAACTACTACTGATGGAATTTGGTCACATGGGGATGTATATCACATGGAGAGAGAGAGAGGCACAGTCACATCGTTTATAGTTTTACCTGCCAACAACTTCATCCCACAGTCCCACACTCAGCTTTCTCTTGCTCCAAACCTAAGTAGTTCCAGTGAGACTTTCTGCTCACTGTTCTTTGCAACATGTCAACAAACTAACTTATTTACAGCAGTGAGTGTATTCTGTCAGTGCCTCGTCCTCTAAACACCACAGGATAACTGAGACTTTGTATCACATGAGCAATTTACACATCCAATTGGCTGCTCAACTCACTATTTCAGGCTGCGGCCGACATGGCGCATCATTTGTTTTCAGGACAATGGCTGGTTAGCTAGCAAGTCCTGTCGTTACACATACTGTCAAATTATATTTACCGTTTATTTAAGCGTACTCAGTTTTCTTGAATTTGAATCTTGCTAGCATAATGTTAGAGTGGAATAGAAATGTGTGCATATCCAACGTTTGTTCCATTTACTGAAGTAGCGGACAATGTTTCCTTTGCATACGAACATTGAGGAATGGTAATGATTGACAAAACGCATAAAGAAATACATCAGTGGTATTGATGTTTTCTTTGTTTGGTGAACATGGTATATGTGTGATAAAGCCCATAATTAGTCATTATCCCAGAAATAGATGTGTGTTTGCTGTATGAAATTAATATTTAATTCAACATACATTTATCACCTCAAAAGCTGCTAACAAAGTGTATGAATTTATTAACACCTGGTGCTTTGTGGGCAAAACCTTCTTTCTTATATTGCACATTCTCTTCTCTTTTCCCCTTACCTATACAACCTGTTTGATATTTCAGTTTCTTTCCATGACTGTGACCGCAGTGAAGTGGAAGGAAAGGCACAGAAGGGTGTGCATCAGTCATGGTCCAGTAGTGCAATTCGATTTTCATGACAAGGGTCACTCAGATCTGAACTACCGCAGCCTGTCTGCTTGGGTAGAAAGTTTTCAAACTGTGCTGCATTTGTATAGTTTTGAGAAGTAACGGCCATAAGAACTAATCCAACTGCTTTAACACTATTACTTTTGAACACTTTTAGTCCTGATTATACGTAGTTTGTGTAGTTTGAATGATTGCCATATAACATGCAACATGGAGCCGTTTGATGTGTATCGTGACACAGACAGTGTTGTAGGTACAGCCTCCATAGGGCTGGTGGGTCCTCGTCATATACTCAGACCGTCCCTGCAGACTGCTGTTGACTCTGTTTGTCTCTCCACTTGATGCCACTAAACAATTTGTTTCATTGGGCACTGGGTCTCCAAAGACCAGGACAGCATGGCAACCAAATGTGTTATCTTCTCCCAGGCTAATTTAATTTAAGACACCATTCAGTCGCTTATGGCAATTCTACACCTCCTGCGCAAGGACACCAGTTTCCTCTACAGAGCGACTATGTTGGCTGATGTGCACTGAACTATTTACACCATCTCTGTATCTAAGATAGTTACTTTAAAATAACCTCTGTGATACGACAAGTGTAGAATTTTGTGTTGAACATAAGTGAACAAAATCATCTGTTTTGTAATTGATATTAAGCCAAAAATAAAGAGTGAAGTCTGATAGTAAGCAATTTAAATACAATAGAAATTATTTAGAATCATTTTACATTAAGCATTTAGAAAAATTTTGTATTTTTATGTATGTAAGAACATGTTCTATTCTTATTGAAAAAAAATGTTTAATCTTTTTTTTAACAGTATCATTGTTTTGTCATTGCATGGTTTTTGTTACGGTTTTTATGATTTTGGTATGATTTAATATCAGGTTAAAATGAATAAAAATTACATATTCTATTCCAAGTGTTCATAAGAAATCATACAGCTGAAATTGTTAGTTCATTGTCATAATCTGAAGATGTACAGAGAATATGATTTAAAAGTTTGCTTGCATGTATCTTGGTCAAAATTATTTGATAAAAGAATTCAAGGGATCCTCTTCAGAAATAAGTTAAACTCTTAAACATCAACACTGGTACCAGCTTCAAAAATCACAGCGTTTCTTCTGTTGGGTACCTTATCAGGTTTAGGATGTTCCTATTTTTAATTTAATCAGCCCATTCATTCAGTGCCACCTTGTGTATATGAGATACGTTACAAACATGCATGAGCACCTACATGTAGACGCATGCAGGTGTTTGGTATGTCCACACACACTCACACACACCAGCAGTTCTTTCAGCTTCTTCACCCAAAGGCAGCACAGTCAGTCGGGGTCATGTGTGAGGAGAGACCGGATGAACATCAGTCGCACTGCCGCTAGGACTCAGTGAGTTTGGATGCCTGATGTCAAAGGACACAAATATGTTAAATGTTGAACACACTTGTAAAAATATGAGAGGGAAGTTGGAGCTACAGCAATCATCCACACCAGAAACAAATTTAAAACAGTTCATTTTCCATAAATTGAGAAACAGGACAAGTTATATTGGCAGGGGTTTCCAGTTTGGCAACAAATTACTGGCAGCTCTTCGAGAAATATCACTTGCTGGCTGCTTATCCAGTGTTATTTGGTATATTTCCTGTCCAAATATGCAGCACTGTTACCTTTGTGACAGTCACTTTTAGTAGTTAGGGTTGTTTATTTATTTGTTTGTTTGTTTTAATCGAAGTGTCTGGTACATAAACCCTCAATTAGAGCCTCAGTATATAGTTCTCATGCCCTTTTTCTAAACTTTTTGCATTTCAGTTAACCCGTAGGAAAATTATTATTAGTATAATGATAGAATTGACTAGTGTGATTGCATTAATACCCTGTATCCAGTCACGGTATTGTACCACTTCCAAAATGCATATGATACAGTATATTTGTCCGTTCCATATAATGTAGTGATGACTGCACTGACCTAGTTCATGCTGGTCATTGCCAACATGACAGTCCAAGGTCTCCGGTCAGATCATTAACGTGTCTGACCCCAACGACCTGGTGCCAGATTGCTTTGAAACTGCCCATAAGTCACAGAAATCACATAAACAACACCTTAGTGCAAAGTGGCAAGTGACAGTCTATACAGAAAGTTAATGTGGACATGATATTATAATGGTCACTCAGATTAGCAGAAAAGTTCACATTGTGCTCTTAAATTATAAGAATGAAGAGGTATTAGACTGCATTGAACACAAATCAGAGTTTAAAGGGAGGTGAGTATGGGTCAGCTTTTAACACACAGTTTCTGAAATATCATTTTCCACACTAACAATCACATCTCCCGTTCTTCACAACCAATCATGTCTAGAACCGCCGTGTCAGTATTTATACAGTTGTGACCTTCCCCGCTGTGACCTCCTGATCCTCTTCCCCATGTATAGTTTACTGACTGGCTGTCCAGCACTCGATAAATCACATTTGATCTGGTCTCTCTCTCTTTCCTTCATGTCCCCAAATGCAGTGAATACCAGCTAAAGGCAGAGATTCTGATATTCTGATATAAAATCACAGGAGGGTAACAAAATTAAAGCATACAAAAATATTAGTAAATGAAACCCATTCTTCTCAAAGATATTCCTCTACTTGGTGTTTTAATGATGGTGGTTGACGGGGCTGTCTAACACACTGGTCCAGAATCTCTCATAGGCATTCACCTGCTTTGAAATCTGGTGACTGCAAAGGCCACAGCTAATGATACTGAGCAAACCATTTAGTGGCTGCTCATGTCTCTATTTTTCTCAAGTTATTTATTCAGGTTTCTCCTTTTTATAATTTATAAAATTAAGCAAATGTTTGCTTTTTAATCAATATTTGTTGTAGAAATATTATGAGAAGGAGGCAATTACTCTCCATCCACTTCATTTTGTTGCTGCTCTCCGTTGTACATGGTACAGCACTCCAGGTCCGGACCAACACTGACATGACTCAAATCACAACCAGCAGTCTCAAGTAGGTCTAACAGGTCTCAAAATTAATTATTTATCCTTTCAAACCTCACATATCATTATTGTTATTTTAGAAAAATTCCTACCAAAGTAAAGGCAAACTTTTTAGTCATAGGATCCTCGTCAGCACATGTGTGAAGGCTTTATGCACCAAGCTCCACTTCACTGTAAGCAGTCAAGCACAAAACTTTCCACATCATTCAATGAAAGTCACCTGTTAACTGTTTAAAAGTTAAAGCGCTGGGTTCAGCCGTTCAGGAGGAGGGGATGAGTATCCATTTAACAGCTCAAGTGAAGTTGGCGAAGGGGCTCCAGTGCATGGGAGGCCTCAGGAGACACATGTTGACAGGAAATAATGCATCAGGAGGAACCCTCCGGAGGTTCAGGAGATGAGGAGAAAGACAGAAAGAGGGACGATGAAAAGATGGAGTGAGATAAGGGGAACAAAGCGGAAAAAATGGCCATGGGCTGTTGATGTAAAAAAAAAAAAAAATCTATCTATACCTGCAATGCATTTGTGTTACATGGGAATATTTTTTTGCATGAATGTGCATGAGTGTATATGTGTGCATAGATGTGTGTGTTCCCACTCTTCCAGGGAGTTTAGTGCACGTAATCAAAACAGAGCAGATGATATATACACACATTCCCATGGGAGAGCGGCAAAATACCTTTGAGTGACAGACAGACAAGTGTCATATCAACATAAGGGAAGGATAAACATCTGCACATCTATTTTCAGTCATCATTTCAGATTTTCAGAGGTGAGGTTTGCACAGTAATTGTTTTCCCAGAGGAGTTTCATAACACTAGTGAAAAGAAGAGACAGCACTCTCAGATAATCGCATAATATTGTATCAGACAAGTGGGCAAGAAAATTAATGCATCCGTCAGTGCCACATTATAAATTCAGACAGTTTACATACAGAGGTGATCATCAGGAACCAGCCATCTGAAAAAAAGATGAGACATTCCCTGGCAACAAAAGCACTTTTTCCCCTTTTTCATTGCAGAGAAAATATGATTGTGTTTCTGTATGTGTGGAGTAATGGGAGATAAATTCTGTTTCTGGAAAATGAATTAGTTAGAATAGAGTGTCTTGGTGAGGAATAGCTCTGTCATGAAGAGAAGGCACAACGATGGTGGTAATAAAGCGAAATGATCTCAGCAGCCGGGGTAGTCGCAACAAACGCAACAACAGTAAACAGTGTGGATACAATGAGTCCATCTGGTTACCTCCAGTGTACAGCTAACATGTAATATTATTAAGTTCATTTCAATTTACGATTTTATTGTGTATTAACAGCTGAGAAGTATGACATTTGCACCGTTAGTGATGAACTGTTATGTCATTATGAACAAAAATAAGGTCACCCTTAACATACAGTAACACAATAGTTAAAGTGCCTGTACACTAATTATAACAATTTAAAATGTTTTATTTCTAATAATTAAATGCATGTATTCACCAGTTATTTCAGGCATTTATATTGAAGGAGTATAATTATATGTGCGTCACATTAATTTTAAGGCTACTGGAACTCAGCTTTGATGAAGAGCGAGCAACTTACATGCTAATTCCAAACGACACACAAGAAGTTATATCAAATCTATGTCTAACTTGACAAATCACAGTGTACAAAAAATGTACAATGTAATGTGTTTTATGTTTATTCATGCATGTTTGATGGGATGAGGATGTGGATCGTGTGTACGTGAGCACATCTGTATGTGTGTGAGTAATGGTGTATGGCGCATTTCCCCCTTTTTTTTTCTTTTCTCACCACCCAGATGTGAAGTGCTGACATCAGGTGGTCTGCACTAATACATTCAGGTGTGCTGATGTTTGAGTGGCCAGACGAACACGCTCATATGCACAGGCATGCTGATACCGGCTCCCAAAAGACATACAAACTCAGTGTTGGCTCTCTGGCCCCTGTCCTTATCAGTGTGTGTCGTGGGTGGTAATCAGAAGATATAATACGTCAGGCAGCTGGTCGTCCAACCACAATGGAGGGAGCATCGCTGGTTAGAGCTACACTGTACTCACACTGACACAGCCAATGTGTCCTTGAAATGGAGAATGAGACTGAGGTGGAAAAATTAGAAGTCCAGTACCCAGTAATGATGAGTTTGGCCAACCCTGTCCACACTCAATCTGATCTCACTCTTTTTTCTTTGTCTTTTTCATGGTCATATTGAATCCCACACAGGGTCGTTGTCTCTACTGTGAGGCTTGAACAACTTAACCACTACATATGAAATAGCTGAAATTCTGCGTATTCTTCCTGAAAGTTACAGTCCTTAAAACTTTCATCATATCGGTTTTGGTACAATTTATTTCTGACATTTTTTGCGGCAATAGGCTTTCAATATATTTACATTCTATAATTGCCCCTTTCTGTAATGAGGTAGTTTTCATTGTTACAGGTGGAGTCTGTCTTTCCCGTGCAGCTTTTGAATTGCATGGCCAGTCTCAAGTGATTCACAGGAAACGATGCACATGCTGGACATGACAACAAAAGCCTGTGCATGCAGGCATTTCGCATAATGTAGAAGAAGAACATTTAATCATGAGTTCAGTCTGTCGTCTTGTAACACTGTGACACAATGAATACACAATGAATCCAGTCAGTTCACAGTTTGTGACTGCAGCTTTTCCAAACAGATAGAAAAGTTGCTCGTGTGTTGCATTTCTGACTGCTGATGATTATTTATAACAAGAGTTTTATAGGCATTCTTTTAAAAAGGCTGCATATTAGAGAAATTCAGGTACTCGAGTCCAACATCGGCTCTAAAAAGAGAACAGCATCAACATGGTGACATTGTGCAGTGTGGGATTGTTTAATCTAAATTCTCTTATTCCATCTGCTACAATGCCTCTCTCCAGGGGTCCACAACTACTCTGGTGCTGGCTGTCACTGCTCTGCTCCCTGCCTGCCTAAATGAACCGCCCTGCCTGTATCTCAGGGTCACCTTCCCAAGCTACAAGCCTCCACTACCACTACCCCATACCACCTCCCTCGGTCTCTCTCTCTCCCTCTCTCTCACCAGTGTTTTCGCTACCTATGTTTCTCATCATGTCTTCACCGACACACATTTTATCCGTCATGCTCGTCCTTTCACTTTGACTTTCTAAGAGTTTCTAACAGGAGTCCATGTAACCATCTAAGACATCTAAGACAAATATTTTTGGAAAACAAAATCAAACAAAAGCTTTTGTAGCTGGCGTGGTCAAAAAACAGATCATGGCAGTGATGTAGACTAATCCACAATACTGAACTCTCACCGGGTAGCGCGACAGGTTTGATAACGTTCAGTCCAATAATTGAGGTAAATGTGGGTTCATGAGTTTGACTTATGCTCTGAAGCCATTTCTTAATATGTGCTTCTGTCCTAAAACAAAAAGGCAACAAAGTAAACTTTTCCTGTTTGGACATAAGAATAAGCTGATGTCTAATATGTTAAATCTAATGCAAATCTAATGTATTAAAAGTCTGAATCTATTTACACATACTGTTTCAATAACGTGTACTAAAAAACGTAACACTGCAAATTAGAAACAAATTTTCACCAAAATTAACCCCAGGATCCAATTAAGCTTCTACTATTCCCAGTAATTACACTGGGTGTGGGATTTCAGTTTCCACCCAAGAGCCTTTTGATTGATCAGTGGATCAATCCAGCAATTAATCACTTCATTAATTACGTCAGGTGCTGATTGTGATCAGGTTGAAGGTCAAACTGCAAAGAGATGAGACAATGTACCCCCTGGATTGTGCTGTTAAAGCAGCAGTTGCCAAAGTTTTCCTTAAATTATCATAGATATTATGTTTTTTCCATGTGATATGTGAAGGAAGCATAATGTGCCCACCACAATCACCAGTTAAGTGCTTAAGGATACTCTGTAGTTTGGTTTAATGGTTTAGTTGGACTTAACCTTTAACAACATATTCCAAAATTCACTTTCACAAACACTTCACCAACATAACATTTCAATATGCACAGAACTATTGAACAATATCATATACAGAGTTATATTAACATACACATTTTTTTTTCTAACATTGTCTCTGACAAATAAACATTTGTGCGTGTGTACATCCAGATACGAACGCTAACATACACTTTTATGTTTAATATGATAAGAGCTAGTGGTATAATAGTACAATATTTCCTGGTCCAGGCAACACAAATGACTTTGCATTCCTTGCAAATATAAAGTATAGTATCCTTTTCATGACAAAAACAAAGCAAAACAAAAAAAAAAATCTCTACTATTTTTTCCAGCTCCATACCCAAATAGATTTGCAAAAACAGATTTATGGAGTCCAGCCATTGCTGGATGAGCTATCCAACAAAAATATTTGTCATAATTCTTCCTGAAACAGGAAAACCACAAGATATTCTGAGCTCCTTATCTACCTGTTATGCTTGCCTGGCAGGAAAAAAAACACTTTTACTGGTGCCATATCTCTGGCAGTATGAACACTTCATAACTGTGGAGTGTTCATCAGATACAGACTGATAGTGAGGACAAAACTGACTAAATTCCTCTGAGATAACATCCTATCCAGTGTTGATAGCACACTGTTCACCTTTCCTTCTCTCTCACACTAACCTCACACTGATGACTTGATAACACCGAGGCTGCATCACAACATTGCTCCCTCCCCCTCCTTCCTTATTCCTCTTTTGTGAAGACCTCATCGTTTATCATGCACGGACCCAAAGAGCGTTCATTCCCTCTGGGCAGCACTCATTGTTCGTGTAAGTTATATGGTTGTTGGGCACTAATTGCAATAGCCCAGCGGGTTATTGAAGTTTTGCTTCACAACTTGTGGTCAGCGCAGAAAAAGATGACCTCAGTCACCAACCCAATCAGTAGGTTGAGCATCAGTGAACACACACAGGCAGGGCGGTGAGTTGTGGGACGCAGCGTGGTTCCCATTAGTGTCAGCCACACAGGGAAATATGGAGGTTATTTAGCTGCAACACAGGGACGCAGAGCCAGGATCTTCACATTGAACTGTCGTGGTTAAGAGGCCCCCCGCTCCGTCGACTCCGGATGCTTCCAGGGATCTGGCTTTGATGGTGACTTGACTCTGAAGTTACATGATAATCCAACTTTTTGTATTACCTTGATATTTTTGATTAAAAAAAATTCAAAGGGGCCAGTTCAAACCAGCACTGAATGATG
Source organism: Pempheris klunzingeri (assembly GCF_042242105.1). Lineage (NCBI taxonomy): Eukaryota > Metazoa > Chordata > Actinopteri > Acropomatiformes > Pempheridae > Pempheris > Pempheris klunzingeri. Next base: position 16,519,783 of record NC_092013.1, read on the forward strand.
TGTTTTTACAATGCATGGGGAGTTTAGAGTATTTTATTTTTTATTTTGCTTCCTAAGTGAACAATTATTGACTCTAAAACTACCCTTTTCACCAAAGCAAAATAAAGTGAACCTCAGGATGTGGTCAAAGTGTGGTGGGGATGTTTGTGATTAGTTTTAATAATAACATTGGTGGGCAGCTAATTAAATTGAATTAGTGCACATGGAGGGAACTGATTAAGAGTGGGGATTCAGAGGGCATGGCTGACAGCAGGTCATTATTTGAGCCTCAGGCACTCTATCTAGATATCTTTAAATGTGTGGGAAAAAAAATTAAATTAACACCACATGGGCACCCGCACACACAAACACCACTCGAACAGAAATGTGTTCATACGCATTTCATATACAGGACCGGAAACACAGAAACTGATCATGCACAGCCACTACATCCTGCTGCTCTTTACAGTAAAAACTTAGTTAAGCTTTAGAGGAGTATTTCACTTCAAATGTAAAAGTTGGAGTTTGTGATGCCCAATGAGTTTAAAACACACACTCCACTGGAGGCCAGATTTCCAGGCAGTTGTAAACAGATCTGAACAGCATTTTTGAACAGTGTTTGTTTTCATCCTTTTTATTCAAAGTACCAAACTGTAAATGGGTTACTGGAGGCAGGAGAGCATTCACAGCGAAGAAGAGGATATATTTAGTACCTGACATGTAAGAAGATGAACTGAAAGTGATAAATAGAGTTGCGAAGGCAAAGCAAAAGTGAACCTCAACTTAACAGTGTTGAATTACAGGTGAAAGGAAAGGGGTCAGTTTACAATTTACTCAACACATACATATTAGTATAGTAGTAGGAAGGACTGCAAATCACTGGACCATGTGCACTAGTACTGGGATATTAAAGAATTTTTTTTTGATCCATCCAAAACAGCATTTTAGTGAAACACCTCACTCTGTCTTGTGTCATTCATGTTAAAAATGGAAAAAAATGTCTCCTAAGGAACAGGAGGCAGGTTATTTGGGACATGATCACAGGTTTGAGCGTGAGATGTAAGATTAGAGGGGAAGGGATGCAATCTTTACTTTCACTGGCCTGACTGCAGGAGAGGCTGAAGACTCTGAGTCAGGCGGCTGAGGCAATTCCAATTTGTCGCGAGGGTGTCGCTCGTTGGTCACAGAGAGTTAATGAGGCGAGGCCCCGAGTTCTAAGTCATCCTGCCAACGCTGCCGATCCCAGACCTGATTACTGTAATGAAAGGAGATTATTAATCAAATGCCACTATATATCCACACACACACATGCACAGATTGAATCTCAGGCACACACAAACAAGACAAACACGTACAACGTAATAGAGAAAACAAGTGGCACACGAGTGATAGCGATAATACATAACAGAGCAATAACACAGAGCGCACACTGGAACATCACTGAATTGGTCCAAACATTCCTCTAAACCGATAGACTGGAAGCAGTGGATGCTCCTCCCTAAGAACATTTTTAAAAGGACGTGCATAAAAATGTTTGAGTGCTACACGACCTCCCACTGCAGTCAGGGTTTGCTTGGATTGACAGCATGTAATGTGGCACACCTAAAAACATACAAAAGAAAAGAAAGTAAATGTTTCGTATGTGGTTGGTAGTCACACTCTCAGAAAGTGTATGTATTTCTATTCCCTGTTATCTCCCAAAATGGTATGTTCAGTATGCAGTCCTTGTCACTGGTGTTAGGTGGAATATTTTGGCTCATATTATTAGGGTCACACTATCAGTTTTCTTCCTTTTTTGCCTGGCTGGTAGAGGGCAGGGCTTATCAATTAACTCAGAGACCCAGGTGGATCAGCGCTCATGCGTAGCAGCATTGATGAGCTGCTGTTGGTCTGAGAGAGAGAACCTGCACCTGCTTATCTGCTGGTCTTTAGCTGAAAACTGTTAGACCCACTGCCTCCAGATTTGTGTCCTTCTTGGACCAACCACTAACACTTGAACAAGAACATCTTCGCAGAACACTGTTTGTGCCTGTGCTTGAACCACCCTCCGATGTAAACTTGAGATAAGCCCCAAACAACCCAGTGCCAGCCAGCCTTACATTTCTTCCTCTTTCTTTTGCAGAGTAATCGTAGCCCAGATGCTAATAACAAGCTGATTGCCACTCATCCTTGTAACAGTGGTTAATGCGACCGCCCTTAGGAGGCCTGTAGACAAATGATTCACACATATCCAGATAGGACAAAATAAAACCTAAACCTGACTTGGTTAAAATAAGAATGTTGACCAGTCGGTCCACAAAGAAATGTTTGAAAGAGCTTTAAAAAGCAACTTCCTACCAGGGTGAAAAGTGTTGTGTTTTATTGCTCTAACAGGTTCAAAGTGTTACACATCCAGCCTCGCTGATGGGTTCAGTTCAGTGTCCTCAGAAGTGGACAGTGGCAGCCAACAATGATGTCCTGTCGTACTGAGAGACCCTGGAGTACATTTTATATTACTGCAGGAAGATGAGAAGTTAAACCAGTAAAGGTCAGCAAAACCTGATTTTCAGCTGGTGTTAAATTGCTCTTTAAACCCCCTGAAAACTCGATCTTCTCTGTCTATATACAGTAGTATTTCTCTATATCAGTGTTTTCCCAGTCTTCCTCCTCGAGCTCTGCAGTTGTCTGATAACCCATTCATTTGAATCAGGTGTGCTGGAGCAGGGAAACCTCTAAAACACGGAGGGCAGGTTTGGGAAACTCTATATCTTTATATAACTCTATATCATGGAATAGTCATGATTGAATAGGTAACAATCAAAGTATTTGATTATTTGATCAGTTATTCATTTAACATTTAAAACTCAGTTAAAACAATTAATCTGATTCAGTGTGGTTTAATCAGATTTTATTGACAAACCCACAACCATAATCGTGTTTCAGTTCAAATATAGCTAAATTCTTGTTAGTGCACATGAATGTGAAATTACTTTTCACATTCTGAATTCTTCCCACTTTACACCAGTAAGAAAAACACAGACAAAATAAAAAAAACATACAGAAATCAATCATGGGACATAAGCAAAACATTTACGACTGGCAAATTGTATGTTAACCCAACATGTCATTGCTCATTGGTCCTTTCGTGGTTCAGCTGGTTTGCCGTCCTTCTCGATGTGTAATGGGTTTATTTATGCTGCCTAGTTCAGGAGGATAAAGGTCACAGCTAGTTCAAAGGTACAATCTGTGAAATTCTCTTTGCTCAAAAAGAATACTGGAAAAAAAAATCTTTTTTGCTGAATATCTTACCTGAAGCCTGTTTTTTTAACCTGCATAGTCAGACCTTCTGTGACATACTCTGCACCAAGGAGAGGAATTGGCCTGTGCACAGAGCAGACCATTCGTCCGTCTGCCGCTTTGCTGCTCCCACAGAGAGCACAGTTATTTTTCACTGAATTATCTCCCCTTAATGACCAAGGGATTCTAATTAAAGGCATGATTAGGGATCGCTCTTAAGCACCTTATTGGAAATTAAGTACAATCCATTCTGCCTGACAGCGAGTTTCTAGAGATACACTTTTGCTGATCACTATGTGAACAGCGGGGGGGGGTATGCTACATCCGGCCTTTTTTGTTTACACTGGCAGCACAGGCCAGGGCAGGCTTGTGGCCAGTTTTTAGCCACAGAAATAATGTTGGGATGTGTATCTTCATATAAGATAAATGAGACCCCTCTTCCCCTTCGCCCACAACTATAGCATGGATTATAATACCTTTTTCGCACTCCATTTTCTCAATTTTACCCATCCTCCTTGGGAATAAGGTTAATGCTTCGTGTCTCATCTAAGTTATTTCACAAGTGAGATCCTCCAGGGTGCATAAGTGAGACAGTGTTGCAGTGGGAGCAGTCCTATTTTTTCAAGGTGCAAGGTGAAGGTGTTAGCGTCTTCTTGAATTCTTAAAGATCTTTTTCCTGACCTGACACATCGAGTCCAGACAGAGCAGTGAAAAAAAAATGAGATCTGCAATGTAAAGAATTAGAGAACATTTTTAGAAAAGAAAATGTAATTGTTACATCATTGTGAACAACTGAAATACTGAGATACTGAAAAGAGAACTTTTAAATTTGTGTTGTAAATATGCGTGTTTTATGTTTTTAATAAGTCTGAATACCCTGCAATTGGAAGGCCAGGCTTACTTTAAAATACACAACTTTGCATTTTTTTTATGAATGTGTCCTCTGGCTACTGCAAAAAGTAATGAAATTGCATCCATTCAACCCTATCGAGCCTGTACCATCTATTGTACATACTGTACACAGACACACTTTAATGAACCTCCAGCTACAGTATCATCTAAACACTCAACAAAAACAATTTTATTACAGTATATTGATTTGCTCCATGCGACAATAACAACTGTAGATTATTGATCCCATCTAATTCAGCTATACGTTATTTGTGGACACATTTACTGTAATATTATTGTTTTTTTATGACGTTCAACTTTAAGAATAGTGCTTTAAATGTATTCACGTTCTACAATAACATTTTAAACACATTTAAAGAATAGAAATGAATAGAAACAGTTGTAAGACATGTGTTGTCTTTTTATGCCAGTGGTCAATATAGTGAACACACAGCAAAGGTAGAGGTTAGTTACCCTAATTAAGTCTTAATTTTGAGACCATTTGTCATCACAGGAGAAGAAATAATGACAAAATGTATGTATATCGTAAATGACCCCTAACCCTAACCCTTCTACTAAACAGGAGAGTCCATACTGTGAATTTTAAAGATGCATGCTTTGCAATTACGGCATCCCTCTCTATTCTGACAAAGTTTCTTGAAAAGGTCACTTCTATCCTGTTAGAAATGAAAATCCTTTACGAGAAGATTCTCTACCCTTTTGTAACCTTTACACAAGAAATCCCATTGGGTTGACTCATTGTGCAGTGGAGGGGCTCATAAATCTATATCCTATGGAATGGATGTCTCTAATCAATGGCTTTGGGTGCTTGTCTTGTCTAATCACCTGGTCACACCCATTGATCATGACAGCTGGGTCAGAACCAGGGAAGCAATTACCAATCATGATACATGCTGCTAGCGAGCCGTGTGTACATGTGCATATGTTTAATTATTATGTGCTTACTTGAAAACCTGTAGTGCCTGCACTACTGGTTCTATGTGTTAATTGAGCTGCTGGCTGTATGTGTTAATTGAGCTGCTGTGGAAGTAAATGGATTGTGGGGCTTCGGCTTTACCAGCTGAAGTGTGCAGAGTGTGTACAAGTTTGCAAGTGTGTGACAGGAAGGGTCAAATGTTCCCTGAGGGCCACGGGCACTGCTGACCCTCCTACAACACCAATTTAACCATCGGCTAGTCCACGTGTGGCATGGGGTGGGCTGTCAACGGTGGGCTGTCGCCATGTCTGAGAGTTGTGGATGTGTTCGGGTGACATCTTAACTAAGTCTGCTTCTATCAATTAGAGTGAGGAGGCGAGAGGCTGCGGCACCAAGGGGAGGCCAGAGGTGAGAGAGGGACAAAAGAGAAATACAACGAAGTGGCAAGTGGCAGAGAACGAGAAAGAGGTGGGTGTTCGGTGAAGCTCTGAGATAACTACATTGGGATTAAAGTGAGTTGAACAACAGCTGCACAAATAATCCTTAAAATGTGATCTACATTCACACAACAAGAAACTTTGTCAGGGAAAGCAACGATATGTTTATGGTTTGTGTGGAAAAAATACTGATCTGTATCTGGCTTTTTAATACCTGTCTTAATACCTCTGATAATGTTTTTACTTGTTTTTCTCACCTTGCTGCATTCATAGCTGCAAACTCACCTTTTGAATTATGACACCTTTTTGAATATGACACCTGTGTGATTTCTGTAAATCTAGTGAGTTGTTTTTTATCTGATGTTACACCACAAACAGTTTTTTGTTGCTCAAATGCTGTTTTTTGACCAATCTATAGTAAGACTGACTTGCCCAAAGTGATCAAGCATTAGCCTTGTTTGACTCATTGATAGCATCAACCTACTGAAAGAGGTGTGTTATGAAGTCCGGCCCTATTCATTTTCTGTAGGATGTGAGTAAACCACTTCTCAAAGTTGACAGCTTACTGTACGATGCCCATCAAAGACCCAGCCCTGTTGTTTTCTATGTAAAATCACGCAGACTGGCACACGTTACCTATTCAGAAAAGCTTCAGTTAGATCACATTCGCTTCGTGGACCACTGTATCCTTACTACCAGTTTTGTCCGTCTGGTCGGATCAATGTGTGCCAATGGCATCTATAAACAACTCAAGGCTGCCATCTGCAAGTTCAACAAAGAGATGGAGAGAAGTGGTCGAGGAAGAAAAGTTATAAGTCACCATTTTAAATCCCACTTGAGCTGCAGAGGTGTGTGCAGGGAGGTTCAAGTGTGCTTACTAGTGTAAAAGAGCACTTCAGAGAGGGCGGTGAAACAGCTCTTCGGCTAACTTATTATTAACTTACTCCTCGAACTCTCAGATATCAATATCGGTGTGTATATAGTGTATATCCAGTTCTTGGCTGAGCTCTACCTTTAGACTGTTGGACTCACGGACCAAAACACAAAACATTTAATAATATACCGTAATTAATGTGAATTTGGCTGATGAAAGCCTTCATTAAATGGTCATTACAGCCCTGCAATGTGAAATCCATACAAGGCTGTATGATAATGAGAGAACCCTCAAGGGCTCCTTTTGCTCTTCCGTGGCAGTTTTTAGTCTGTGAACAGCATTGCTGCTCCTAACGTTGCACTCTTTTTCCTCCGTGTTTGGAGTTGAAAACATGCTGTCCTGGATCTGCAAAGATGCATGGACATCATCAGTGGCGTTCACAGCAAATGTTTGCCAACACACTTGTACATAATGTGACCATTTGCACAAGGCAGCAGTGTCACTTTTACAAAACTGATAATGTTTAAAGTACAAAGAAGACAGACAGAAAATGAAGTTCAGATTTTAGAGATCTCGTCTTCTTTCACCTCCCTTTTAATTGTGCTCAGAAACACTTGAGCTATAGCACTGCTTGCAAAGCTACTATTAGCGTGACTGCTGCTTGGCAAACAAATGTGCTTACATGCAAAAGAGGGAAACAAAGATTAATAAATGAAATAAAACCCGAATAAACAGACCAACACAGTTTATAGTATAAAAGTTGACATCTCAATACATACTGGCCATTCAATGGCCGTTCCATCACAATCAGCTTCAGATGTAGATGTAGTGGGGTTCTTGTGTATCAGACAGTGCCTCATCAATCTTAGCAGCACTGTTGCCACAACAAAAAGGAGAGGAAAGCAAATTGCTGTATTTAATTAATGCACTGCCTCCGTTGTTACACTGCTGCTCAGCATCTTTCAGTCTACAGTAGGAGAGAAGGAAGAAGAGAAACTCACTCACACCACACACAGAGAGAACGCAAAAAAGGGAGAGTGAGAGGTAAAAAGATGGAGATGGAAAGAGGGGATGGAGTGAGAGAAAGAGGGAGAGGGACTAAAAAATGAATGGCCGAGCAAAACGGGCTGCATCCATCGGCAAACTTTATAATGAATGTCTAAGTTTGGCAAGCATGATGGATGAGTCGGGAATGGTGTTTGTCACAAATGCAATCTTCTTTGAATCGCTCTGCTGTTTCTCAGTTCAGGGCAAGGCCTCGTGTGCTGTGCTGAACCAGCTAGAGCGCTGCCCTAATCGTGTCATTAACGTTTAATGATCTGACAATTAACTCAGTGACTACGGAGCGCCTGTGTATGACAAATTTCTCATATCAGCGAGTGTAAATGTTAATCTCGTTAGACTTGTTTACAGTAACATATTGAACAATTAAGGCAAAGCCACGGCATATTCAATTACCTTTGAGTGATGTGGAGCTGGAGTGACATAAAGCGTACATGATGGTCATTTTGTGCTAAACCACACCGCTGTGCTGAGTGAGCTCACTGTGTTTAGTGAGAAACCAGGTCATTTAGTCAAAACGCACATTTTTATGAACTCAGCAACACAATACATAGTATATCTCATTTTACTTAGCAGGTTAATAGATCAAATACTAGCTAATAATGTGAGAACTCTACTTATTCTTGGTTGTAAGTCCAGTATTGAGGCCTTTTACTGGCATCACGGGCTCCGACATTTTCTTGTCTTGATCTGAGCTGCTATTTTTTCATTCTCTTTGTCAAAATTTCTCTAATTTATTTGGTCTCCATCTCATCCTCCGCTGTTTACTGAGCCCTGTCTGTTGGTCTGTTTACACCTTGGGCTGCAGCTACTGTTTAGGACACAGAGGTCATGTCCCTGTTCTTTCTGTGTGCATGTGTGTGAGTGCATACATTTGCAGCACACAAACAAGATTTTTTTTTTTTAAATCACGGAGCGTATCGTTAAATCATACCCCTGTTTAAAGTAGGAACACACCGATCTGATCCAACATAAAGGTATCGGGCCAACGGTGACCTGATTAAGCAGATGAGGTTTCTGCCATGACATGACCCATCTCCATTCAAAACTGTTTTATTATGAAATACAGTATTTCAGTTAGTGCCACAGCAACACCTGCATTCATGTTACGTTACATAAAATGGGTTGTGAGGTAAACAGATTTTTCAAATTTTGGAAAACAGGAGCACTGACATTAGACTGGTATTTTTGAGGTATTTGAGGTATTGGAATCAGTATCAAGAGAGAAAAAGCTGATTTGTCGCATTCCTAGTTTAAACCCATGTCGACACATGTAGTGGCTCAGTATGTAAATCAAAGCATTCATCGGATTTGGCCTTGAGGTGGACTTGATTTGCTTTCAATTACATTTTAACCCAAGATGATTTAGACCTGGTCCTGACTTTTGACTATATATTTTTACAGTTGACTTGGACTTCACTGAGGTAGTTTGGACGTATAAACAAGTGTGAATGTTCATCGTAACTTTAAATAACTAAAACATTTTAGAAATAAAAAAATCCACTATGTATTCACTTAGAGTAGGACTGTAAGAAACGGATGAGAAACTGGGTTCAGATGTCTGTCGAACTATTTCAGTCATACTTTTTATTTAAACTACTTACTGCTTCTGCCTGTGTGTTGAGGCTCGACGAATACAGTCTCTCACAGTCTGCTCGGTCTAAAGGACAAACAGCAGGGTCCATTTCTCAGAGATGTGGGTGGCCGGCTGCTTGCCCACCCATCAATATCATGCAAGTATGTTGCTGTGACCTACCATGCGTGTCCCCTCAGCTTAGATCAATAACATGAACAGATTGTACACCCCCTCAAACCCCCATCCCCACCTTCGCTCTCTGAGGGATTAGTGTGTGCCTTTTCAACATCATTATCATATATCCCCAGTTTGAAAGGGCAGTGTCAGCTAGACTGTTGGAACAATACAGAAATTCAATTGATGGGATAAGCTCTATGGGACATAACAGGACAGATAGTAGTTTAGTGTAACCGATAATGAAGCAATCACATGATCAGTAAAAGTGCGAGCTTTCTTTTTTCATTTTCTAATGAATTAATTGTTGTTCAGCACAGCCTGTCCTCTGCTCATTTTAAAACACACTAAGTACATGATATTGTGATACATTTGTGGGATAAGACGGGCTCTTTTCTTTTCTGGTGCACACAGCAGCTCTACAAAAACTGCCTAAAAATACAAAACAAAATAGCAAAAACCAGGAAATCATCACTCACACACATTGGGTCAAAAACAACCAAAGGAGCTGGGCCACACGCGGCAGGTCTCAGCGGAAAAGAGAACACGTGGGATGAAGGGGGAAGAGAAAAGAGAGGAAGGAGAGGTGTTCACCTTGAGAGTGCTCATCCATTACAGGAAGGCTGAGGCCCGCTCTGTCACACTGTCACAGTGATGCCACCTCTACGCCACCCGAAAGGTCACCTAGCACTTCACTGCACTGCCTCAAACACAAAACACACACACACACTCCCATTTGTGCATTTACAAAAACGCAGATGGACACACTCCCATCTGTCGCCCTATCGCTGACAAGTCACGGCTGCTGCCAAACACAAATAAGCACAGATATGCATACGCCTACTGTATGTGTGAGAGGAAAATAATGTTTCACTTTTTACTCTTCACTTTTAAACGGAAATTAAGCAAAACAGACATTTTGATATTTTGTGCCATGTTTGTAGAGTATACCTCCCTGTATTACCACCATTTTATTATTTCATTCATCAAACAAGTGAAAGGGGCTGTTTTGCACCACGTTTTGCACTCAGCCTGCGACTGTCTTTCTTGTTTTTAAAGTGTGTCAGGTCTACAATGAAACAATAGTTCTACATTTGCAACCACACCTTATTAAAGGTAGCGTGAATTTGTGTTGATGGGTTTTTGTGTGAAATCACACAGATTTTACACTTACAATGTTGTTTTCACACTGGAGTAAACAATGGGAAAAAAACAACGTTTGGCATTTTGATTGAATAGCAGGAACAATGTTGCAGCTCCACAATAGTATTCTGTACATCATCATCATTTAAAAAAATGGGGAAAAAAACTTGTAAAACTTGTTTTTCAATTCCAAATTTCTGTTTTGACTTAATGTGCCAAAATTGCACACTTTGCGTTCAAAAAATTTCTCTCCATTGTGTCTGATAACTACCTGACAACCATCACAAGACAATAATAGCTTTCAAAGTGAAACGGCATATCAGAATAAGGACATTAGCCCCCCTCCCCCCCCAAAAAGAACACCAGTGTGTTAAAGTTAAATGTGTTATTTCACACAACACAGTGTTTGAGATTAATGTTTAGACAGACAACGATTAACTAAACTGATCACAATGGCTGACATCCATCACCATCTGTCATCTGTGCTGAAAATTAGTGAACAGATCTGTTATCCCAAACACATTTAATGGAGGTCAAAAATAATTTGTGGTTACCAGCTGAATACCAAAGAATATCTGTGTATCTCAGTCCCATGTCCAAATAAGAGTGTATTAATCCAAACAGACCTTTTAGATTGTTCAAGACCTGACAACTGTTGCTGTTTGTTTTGCAAGCAGAAGGACTGAAACTGCATCCAGTGTAGAAGCAAAACTGTGTGAGAAAAAGTGTCGAGGAATGCAATAACTTGATTTGTGGCCACCTCCAAAACGTGGCTGCTGACTGGACTGGCCACAACGACTTGTAGCTTCACTACCACTACTACGGTAACTCTGTGAACTGTGAAACCCACTGTGGAACAACTTTAGTGTCTATGTTTTTTCTTGATAATTTGCTCTTAAATGTTACAGCCAGTTAAAGCAAATGCTTGCAGTTAACCCACTTACCTGTGAAGATACCCGCCAACAAAAAGCCAGACGTTGCAGTTTTTAATTAAGAGCTGCAAATTGAAAGAAAAGTGTGCATTTATGTGACGTTTGTTCCTGTTCAGTTATATAAAGTGTGTGCATATGAGGAATGTGTGTTATGGCCATATGTGAAGGGGTTATGAAGGCCATCTTTTTTGGCCCTCTCTAAGTTTGTTGGTAATTTTACTGTACTGTACTCTTTACACTGTACACAATTTTACTGTAACTGCTGCGCCACACAGCAATACTATGTCCCCATTAACATTTGTCATTTTAAGTGTCACATATCCAGATGATATGGTGATAGCCACACATACAGTATGTGTCTCTGTCAGCCAGATCACAATTCTGGTTGCAGTCTGTCTTGGTTTTCCTGGGCTACGTGTAAATGAGAGGTCGGTGATAATGCAGCTGTTGTAAAGCTGGTTGGTAACTGACAAAAATATCAGAAGAAGAAGAACTTGTGCACTTAATTTAAGCGGTCTACAGATTAAGACAGAAAGAAGAACATTACAAGCTGAAACGCAGAGAGATGAAGGAGAGGAAGTGTGATGGAGTGAGTCATAGAGGTGAGAGAGGGTGCGACAGACAGACTCACTCTGCTTCTTTAGGATCGGGAGAGAACAGGTGGTGTTATGATATCAGTGCAGTGCTTGAGAGGCTGTCTAGCACAAATGTTCATCTAAGTGGCCAGTTAGCGGTTACCACAGCATCTGCTTGCAGGGTAGAGCCTCACGGTGGGGCATTCAAGGACTGTCAATAACCCAGTAAACCTGCAGGCTTTCTGCAGTATGAACGGACTGCATTTTAGGGGTAGTGGATCCTAGATTAGTGGGGAACCAGTACATTACTAGTGCTCCTAACTGGAGAATGAGAGGAGTACCTTGCTTATCATTTCTTTTTAATTGTGTAAATCCATCAGATTATTTCTTTTTCACAGTTTCACATGTTTAGAAATGTAATCCTTGTATGATGTCACCCATTAATTATAGGGTCAGATTCATGTTTTTCATCAGGCTATTGTTCTCTGCTCGGATTCATATCAAACCTCTGTGGTAACTTGCATCATAATGTCCTCCAGACAGTGATCAATAGGTTTGAAGTGCAGACAGTTTCCATCAGCATTATTAATCTACAATAGCAGTAAATGTTGGCATGTGCATAATAGCTTATATACAACAGTTACAGCCTCACTTTTTCTATAAAAGAGTGAGCATGGATAACACACCACTGATTAGCTCCCTGATTAACGCAAGAGTTGCCATAGCAACCAATAAGTCAGTGCTGCAAAAGCCATGCCTTATGGAAATTCATGGCACAGTTGTAATTGACTTTGAACAATATGACTGCAATGGTAAAAATGTGCATTGAAGGCATATGAAACGTTGAAGAAACACTGTTATTTTTCCACCTGCAGAAAACCGTGACAACAGTGTCAGCTCTCAGTGACAATTATTAGCCAGTTTGAATGTATGTATTGTTTAATCAGGCACTGTGCACCCTGCATTGGCACTAATTATTGGCACTCACTTGTCAAAAATGTTTGAAATTCTTATGGATAATTAGCTCGAAGGACTTATTACAGATAATTGTATATGTCTATAATTCCTAGAGGTTTTCACCTGAAACATTTGAAAAAAGCAGAGGCTTCAGCATAACCTCTGTGTTACCTTATTTTTATGTGACAAACAAATAAATAAAAATGAAATGTCTTTTAAAAGTATCTAAACATGTAGAGAGACACTGTTTGTCTGTGTATCAGCTGTATAGAACAATGTTTCATCCAGAGAAACAATAGCATCACTGAAACAGTCCCAGTCATTTATGACTTTAACTACAAAATACAACATTTGGTCGACTTTAAATTTCTCTTTCCTTCCTCTTGGACAAATTGTCTGGTGCTATCATCGCCACGTCCACTGCTTTGCCAAAACCACTCACTTGTATCTCTCGATCATAACCCTCCATAAACCATCATGTCCTCACCAACTGTGTTGTCAACATAAAATGCCAAGTGCACTAAACCGCCATGAAATGAAATGTGATAACCTTGAAATCTTGATTGTTTGCCCTGCATGTACATCATAAACACCTGGCCATCTATACTTAAATAAATCAAGTGTCCAAGTATTTAACAGCAGGAATTTCATATGAAACACAAATGACACTAGTACATGTCCTCCAGCCTGTTTACTGCCCTATGTTTGTTTCATCCTGTAACTGTCTGTGCAGGCGCGTAGACAGTTGAATAATTACGAGGCCTTTAACTTGTTCCTCGGGCCCCAAGGGAGGATGGGACAGTGAGGAGGACTGTATCCAAACTTCAAGGTCTTGGTAGATTGCCCGTGCACCCTACTACAAGAGTTTGAGAGTTAAGTTAGAACAAAGGCAAATCATTGGGTTCACACTCAATAAATAGACACTTAAGTAGACACACTTAATTTCCCCATCGTAGGACTAATAAAGGAATATGTTATCTTGTCTTAAATATCAAATAACTTTTCAAAACAATTTTTTTGCACAAGGATAAGAGGAATGTTGGTGAGGTTTTGGTTTCTTTTGACTTCCGTGTAGAAAATAATTTTAACTCTTTGCTCTTGAAATTATCAAATGAATACACAAAAAGAGTTTCATGTTTTCAATTTTCTGAATTTAATGTATCTTTGAAAACAATCAGTGCCTTTTATATTTGACTGGAAATACAAACTTACAATAGAACTCACCATAATAGCATCTGAATGTGGCGAACGTACAAGTTACACTTCACAAAAGACTTCACAGGAGTTTTGAAACTGGTCTTGATGTGATGAAAGAATGGGCAGCCTCTGATTTGTCTGCAAATAAGCATGAGTAAGATAATCCGCGCCAAAGCATGGGTCACGTCACAGTGCCAAGCACAGTCGCTGAGAGAGACAATGGAAGGAAGCGAAAAAAGAAGGAGGAGGAGAGAAATCCAAAACTGTAAGATTACAGCCTAATACTGTAAGCGTCAGGGAACAGCAGCTGTTGACAGCAACAGCCGGTGCATCCAGGCTGCAGAGTGAAAGAAAGGAAAAGAAAGAGGGAGAGAAGAGCTTTGAGAGATGGAAAAGGTTAATTGTATCTAAGAATACTTACGACTGTTTGCATTTTCCATCATTCACCAAGGCCCACCTTAAGGTTCCCTGACCTTTTGTTTGCTGCGTAAGGAAACCCATGTAATAAATCACAGTGTGACACACCTCTTCCTTCTCTCCTACTCCTACTTGTGTATTTACTTCTGCTGGAAGTCCATGTGCCACCTCTCTGTCTCTCTCTAGTCCTTCTTCTCTCTCTCTTATTCTCTCTCTTTCTGCTTGTGTGTGTCTCTCCCTTTTGTGGACCCCGGCCCTGCATTAATAACATTGACACTCCAAACGGGGGAGATAAAGGGAAGTGAAGATGGGAACCAGAGTCTCTCAATATGTGCACTTAATCATATACCAGACAGCCTCTGAAACAAGGGGAGGGGGTTGCGTCGGATTGGGGATGAACGAAGAGAGGGAGGCGTTGAAGTAAATGGAGAGACTAGGGGATGGAGGGAAATGAAAGAAGTGAGGTCAAGATGCGGGAGGGTTGTGCTGGAAGAAGAAAGGAAGGAATTGGACAACTTAGAGTAAAGAGGTTGACAGGTTTATTAGAAGAAATTCCATTTGTTGGAAAGGTCCTGTTTGGGTGTCATGGGACTGAAGATGAAGTCTTCAGTCATGAGATCCAGAGCAGCTGGAGAAGGGCCAGTTTAAGTTGGCACATTTCTACAGGTTAACAGTGAACATCTGAAATTAACACGTGTCTTTGGTGATCTGATCACAAGTGGACAGCTCTAAGTACAGTTGTGAATGCACCCAAGATGCACTGACGATGCACAATGGCACCAATCACATAGACCACATTCAGTGTTGATCTGGGCCACACTGAAGGACAGCCTGCTCGACCGACGTCCTCTATGTAAGCCGATATTAAGGCGATTTTGACTAGTTTACTATCAGATCTAGGAACCTATAAAAACAATCTCTAGAATCTGTGCCCTGCTGTGCATTTAAAGATGTTTGTGATGGAGTGGCATTGTTCGCCTGCTGAGACCTGTTAATCAGCAGGAGTGACAAGTGAATTTTTTTCATGAATCTCACATTCTCCCTCTCCATTCTCCATGTGCCTGCTCACCAAAACTTCCCTTTGGCTCCATAAGAGAGAAGTTAACCTTGTGGAATTGATTTGGAGTGTGATATCAAAGATAACAATGGTGCAGGACATGGTGCTGTGATATTGTCGCACCATTCACAGACACTTTAAATAGTTTAAATAGAGGAGACATTACCGTAATTTTTTTTAAATTAATGTTTAAATACTTTTAATAAAATGTCCACACTCTTTAATACATGTGTGAAATCATTTATGGTTTTATTTGCATATAAAGTGAGGAGGTGACGGTGGAGATGCATTGAATGCATGAACGGTGTGAACTGACATACCGAGAGCTGTCCACTTGTGATCAGCTCACTTAAGGTAATGACCAGGTAACAATAGGACCGTAGAAACACATAGAGAAACTTCAGCATTAAAACCAAGAGGCAGGGATAAAGCACACATGTCTCCTTGCTTGTGTTTTTAATGGTTAAATCTCAAGGTATAACTTTTATCTTCATCAGCTTATCATGACATTAGCCCAAGTGACTTCTGTAAAATTGGCACCGCCTTCACACTGTCAAATGACAGTGGTAAAGCTTATTAATGGTTTACAGCTAATAGATATAAAAATAGACTGGTAGCTTTGGTAGCAAAGTTTCTTTCTAAGGACATTATTGGTCATTTGTGTCCACTGTACTGTCAGAATATGATTGCCTCAGATTGCCACAGGCATACTGGCCCTACGTTATCAAAAGTTCTAAAACGGTCTCAGCTTGGTTAGGTTTAGGTAATAAATTAAACTTATTTGAGTCTAGCCTGCAATTTTAGCTTTGATGTGATGCCAATTCAAAATCAGGGTCCTCACCAGCTGGTTTTGGCTTTAATTACATGCTATGCAGTCTTTCTCTCGCTCTTGTTTTTCTGTGAAACTTCGAAAGGAATGAACATGAACTTCCGCAGTGATACAGAGTAATTTGAAGAGAGACAACTTGTTGCAGTCACGAAAGAAGACACAGGGTCATCTGACAATATTGTTCCTGTCATCATCAGCAACCGTCTCCCTCTCATAGTCATAATCCTCATCATCACCTTGCAGTTGCAGCTCCCCATTACATGGTGTGAGAAATTTTTTATGTTTGTACATTTTGATCTCCCTCCCTCCCTTTACCGCAGCCATCGAAAGCATATATCCAATAAATCTGTTAAGTTTTTTTAAAAAGAAAATAGCAGACATGTTTTCAGAAGCAGATTGTTCAAAACTACCACCAGTAATTAACAAGCAGAGGGACACAGGGAGAGCGAGAGGCAAAGAGAAAGACAGATCCTCACTGGCTTTAATTGGAACAACATCTCACACTATGCAGAAGTGTCGTACCGTTCCCATCAGCTGAAGTCTCGTTTCCCGTCATGACTTCCCGTGATCCACTTTTTCTCACTTCTTTGCTCTCTCTGCGCTCGCCTTCAATTAGCACTGGCCAATCAGTAGCCCAATTAAGTATTTTTGTGACTTCCTGCCTCTGTGCTCTCAAGCTGATGAACATTCAGCCATCTCCCAATTAAAGGGATATTAATTAGGATTAACGAACGAGGGGTCACTGACTGCAGGCTCATCTGCTCACTCAGTCTTTGCCTTGATACATTTGGGAGCATCTTTCTTACGAAATAGAAATACTGACCTTTAGTGAGTTACACAAAAGGACAGAGAGTGGGTGGATGATACACTACATCATCAATTATATTATTTGGTCTATTTTTTTTTTCATCACCACAGATTTCACTGAAAGTGTGTGTAGCCAAATAGCCTTGACAACCAATGTGAAAAGATTCTCCCCAATTCAATCCTGGCTAAACCCTCCCTCTTCCCGTCCCTCCTTTTGTCTGTCGCGTTCCTTCACAAGCAGACAAAGTAGAAGCAATGAATCTAGGCAGCCATGCGTGGCTCCTGTGTGCAGCTCTGTGAGCTTTGTTTGAGCTTGAGGATGCTCAATGAGACGCAGAGAGTGTCATTTCTCAGGCCTGTCCCACAGGCTCGCCGAGAGGGCGGAGAGGGGAAAATGGAAGTGTAACAAACAGACTGTTCAATTAGGGGCGGAATGGTGTGAAATTGCCTCCAAATGATAAGCCTTTATTATAGCTGCGGCTGTATACATGCCTTGTAGGTAAGTAGTTGTATATTTCACGGAAAAAAACCCTAAAATTTTTATGATTATGACAACAAACATTATAGATAAGGCACAGTGTGCAAGTCAGAAAATGTTTACAGACATTATTTAGTTAGTGTGAGGAGCTCTATATTTTTGCAGAAGGACTCGTTGTGTGTGAGAGTGCAAAACCGTGCCATCCTGTATCATGAAAACTACACTCAGGTGGCACTTTATAGGTACACCTAGATACAGCTAATGCAGTATAATACTACAGTCACTACAATAAATCCTTCATTTAGTTTTAGCAAAACTGTTATTATAACCTTCATGAATGTAGAATTTATTGCAGGACTTTTGTATTAGATTACATTCAACTCAGCTAGGTGTACCTAATAAAGTGGCAATTTTAATTCAGTGCATATTCAGTATAAATAAAACTTTTACCAATGCAGATGTTGTATCATGCTTCATGTCATAAGGTTGCCAGTGTCGTACCAAAGCACTAGTTGAGAAAGATTCGTCATATCTGACGTTTTTGTAATACTGCAATTTATTTTCAAGTGTTATTTTCAATTATCTATCAATTCTGTTTTTCTGTTAACTACTTACTCTATAAAACTTTGGAAAATAGTCAGAAATGCCACGTCAGTTTCCCAGAGACCAACGTGACATTTCTGAATGGCCTGTTGTGTCCAACCGAAAGTCTAAATTCACACATTAGGCGAACTTTAATCAGAGAAGTTAGAGTGAGAAAAGTTCAATACTGCACATTTTGAAATTGTTTTTAATTATTTAAAGCCAATTACAAAGATAACAGTCCTATTTATGGCGTTCTCACTTCTCCTGTGCCATGCTCGACTACGCTCTGACATTATGGATGCACAGGCCTGCAGCGACTCCTCTAAGCTCATATATCAGCGGATAAAGGTTAAGGAACAGATCTTTCCTCAGACAATGGGCCCAGGAAAGGGCACATGTAAGTAACTGTGTAGGGTTTACTTTTTGTGAACAATGAAGACGTTAAAATCAAGTATGCAGACTTTACAGAAGAGAATAACTCACAGAGAAATGACAGCAGGCGAGTACTTCTACCTTGAGATGAACCGCTTGATTAAGACATACTATGACTGTGAAAATCCAGAGGAGACACTGGGGTAATTTCTCTGGCCCCTCTTCCCCCCATATCCTCACAGGAAGGTCAGCACTCGTGCATCAAGGTTCAACTAACAAGAATTGTGCAGAGGGATTGCTGCAGAGAGAGCAGAGGAGGGTGTAGAGAATGTGGAGAGTAGAAAACTGTTAAGTCACTGAGTTTGCTTTCAAAATGCTACTAGGTGGATGATGTTTACTACATGTAAACATTTTTCATTTGTCAGTTTAGCATTTGGTTCTGAGAACAACAAACTTCCAGCATAGCTTACAGTAAAATAAGCATTTGCAATTGTTTCACCTGTACTCAGAAATGTCTTACTTATTGTTAGTTTGTGGAATGTGGAAACTTAAAGCCTTCAGGGAATATAGTGTTTTCAGTGAAGTAAGAGACTGTAGTTAGTTAAACGTTAGGGTTAGGGTTAGATTGAAATATTTGCATATTGATGTATTATGGATTTCATAATAAGGCAGAAGGAATAGCTGTAATTTTAAGAATTTTTAAATATGTAATCGACCTTTTTTGTTCAAACTTCATACAAGATACAAATTATTTTAAAAATGCTATATGTCTTAAAACATTTCTGGATTGGTCAATGGATTATGTACCAACACAGCAACTTTTACCCACAAAGCTTAGTTTAAAATACTTAAAATTCCGGCTTGATGAACTTGATGAACGTATTTGTTGCACAATACATTTTAGTGATTGACACTGGGTGTAAACAAAACTTTTGTTTTTTAGAAGAAAACTCCAAAGGGAATCTCTCAGTAGGGCTGGGCAAAATGTTTGCAATGAATTATCTTTAACATAGATTCTGTTACTATGTTATATCATTATTGTTATATTGTCATTTTGCTTATAATTTGCTCAACAGATTTTTCTAAGATGATGACACTTTATGATTATCCAGTATCATCATGATACAATTCCAAAAATACAGTGCATAAACAATAATACTGAATTTTCACTCAGCAGTATTTTGAAGCACTGTTCACTAAACAGTGAATTTTCATATCACCATGAAGATGTTCCTCAAACCTGTTTTTTTGGCTGGTATTAAACGGCCACTAGGGAGGTGTATCTTTATACATGTTCACACTGACTTCTCCATTCAGCTGTGGTGGATGCTGCTTAGTCTTATCTACAAATGTAACAGGGTCAAAGTGGTTTATCCCCTCAGTTCAAGCACTGCAGGGATTTGGGCTCTACTGCCTTTTTGATGTCTTCACCACTAGAGCTTCACATCAGCTACCAGGACCCAGAAAAAGAATAATTACATTTTTATGGATGACTTTATCGAGCAGAGTAAAGAGGCTCCCATAGTCACAATGTCATGCAGGTATGATGTTTAAATCCCTATCCTGCTGAAATCAGCAGACCTTACCACTGGTGTTTTTCCTCAAGCAGGTTCCTGACAATGAAAAATGTCCGTATTCGCAAGCTCAGACTGAGAGACTGGGTGTGAAAGTGTGTGTGTGTGTGTGTGTGTGTGTGTGTGTGTGTGTGTGTGTGTGTGTGTGTGTGTGTGTGTGTGTGTGTGTGTGTGTGTGTGTGTGTGTGATGAGAGCGAGAGCTGGAGACAGTTACAGAGAGAGTGGGGAGCAGTGGATAAAGAGCAGAGTGTATGCACCAGCCTATAAGGACGTTGCAACTGTGAACTGCTTACTGTGGTGTAAAGACCTTGCACGGTGAATTTGTCCAGTTAGAGGGCTCACTGCTTCTGTTATCCTTGATCTATAGCATGAGGTGACTGGATGGGTCTCTGCACAGTGTGTTGGGGGGACAATCTTCATCCCCCTACCAGCTGGCCCACACAAACCCACCTAAGACAGATAGAAACACAGCACATGCATGTGTGTATTGACCTGCACGCCCACGTACACACTCTGACACAGCCTCATTGCCATACCAGCCGTACCAGACAGGCTTTTAACAGATGGAGAGGAAGGGGTAAAGCCCCCTGCAACCATTCTGCAGCCACTCGATTGGGGAAAGAGTCATAAGATTTATGGCTGACAGGCTCTTAGTAGTTTTTTTTTTATGCATTCCTTCGCCATCCTTCTCCCCTTCTTCTTTTCCTCACTCGCCATACCGTTTGTTGATCATGCTGACATAAGCTGAAAAACCTCATTGAGGTGTTCAGGTTTCTCGCTGGTCTGTGTTGGTGTCCTGATTAAACTCCCCTCATGAGATGCTCGTGACCCACCACAGAAACTAATGCAGAAAGAGGCAAGGTGCATCTAGGAAATGTTTCAATAATGTATTTAATATTTGAAGAAATAAAACTCAGACGTGGTGGTTTAAGAAGGTTGCACATGGCTGGAGATATTACCTAATAATGAACAACCATTTTATTTATCTGGTCATCTCCTCTGTGCAGCATTTCATGCCACAGCAAGTGTTTGTACGCTTGATGAGCATTAAAGAGCAGCATTTTGCTGTGCCTGAGATATGTGATTAGATAAAAAAGCCTTTGGCCATGATTATATACATAATACATTGATACATAATTGGCAGATAATTCATTATGTTACAACCACTGGTGCAGTTGAGCTTCAAAAATGTGCAAAAACTTACAACTTAACCTAAGCAAGCCAAGAGTTCACCGCAGTTAGACTGAGCAACTAATCACAGACATGTGATTGTAAATGTAACTCTCCAAACTCTGATTACTGGTTGGATGACAAGGGTGAAATCTCAAGGGCAGCAAAACGAGACAGAGGAAAGATGATGATGAGATAAACCATAAATTGGAATATGAGGCCTATCTTTCTGTCTAGTGCTGCAGATGAGATGAAGGAATGGAGCATTATGGGTCCACAGCCCCCCTCCTCCCCTCCTGGAGCTGGGAGGTACAAAAATGACCGTCCACTCCTGTCTATCAGTGTTTGCCAGCCGCCGCTGTTTCTGATTCACCTCCCAGAACTTTTCCTCTGCTTCGACTCTCGGGCTTTAATTATGCCGTAGGCACGACTAGGCAGCCTCTCTCTGAGCATAAATACATAAAAACATGAGTACAGATAGAAAAACATACAGACAAATGGACAGAAAGCCACACAAAGTCATGTGCCCCACACACACACACACCCAAACACAATATGATGCATCACTGGAGCTGCAAAGAATTGCACATTAACACAAGTCATTTAAATGTAACACAGGAACTGTCAGCTGAGGTCCCAAGGTTTCTTAGTCCAGCCAGTCAGTTAGCCGTTGTCTGGGCTCCACCGCCTCTGAATATAAAGCATCATAGTGGCTGTCTGTCTTGCCTTACACCCTCCTATTATGAGCCCAGCTGCATGTATAGCATACATATGGGGGTAGTACTATATGTGTAGACCATTAGCCAGGGACAAGGATCAGAATATGATTCGATGGGCAGTGTGTGCGGAACACGTTTCTAACACAAGCATGCAACGGTATACGATAAATATTAGATAGCAGATATTGTGCCAGCACAACTCTCACTGACAAGCAGAGGGAAGAATGCTCCAAGACTACATTATAACCCCTGATCAGACGCAGCCAGTGTTTCCAACACCTTCAGACTCCATCATTACCTATTCAGAGCCTATTCCACCGGACTGTCATGGGACTCATTACTCCATTGCTTTGTGAGGCTGCAGACAGTCGCGCGGCTGTAAGGTGGGTAAGAGAGAGAAGGCGTACGCTGACCCAGGGCACAGGCGCTGACATGGAGTGTCTATCAACACACACACAGAATACACAGGGTTTGACCGCACTGAGGGAGGTTTAGAGGTAGAGTAGTGCCACGGACAGTCCACCAAATGTTCAGGGCCCACCTGGAAATCTCCGTCTAAGCTGCATGCATGTGGAGGTGATGCATTACCGTGTGGAGGCAGCAGTGTTGAGAGGAAATGCAAATGCTTCCTCCAATGACTACTGAGAGATAGATTATATTAAAGGATAGGCTAGCATTTATTTGTTTACTTTATTTATTTTATAGATGAAGTGTTGACCCATTCATCCACCCGATCTCCTCCCAAAAGACAAATTATAATTCCTATGACGGAATAAGGAGGAATGTATATGTACTTTTTACTGATGCTGTCATTGTTATTTGGGGGACTGTCTCCCAAATTTGAATCACATTAGAAAGGAATCTTTTCACAGCCACTATGAACAGTAGTGATTGATTACAGCCACCAGTGACCCTTTAGATGTACATATGGGCACATGAGTATTGCTTAACACAAACCTGAAAAAAATGTGAAGCTATCCTTTACTTGTGTTTGCATGCACATCTGTTAGTGAACTGGTCACTGTCTTGACCACGACAATGTGGCGTCAGACAATGATTGAAAAGATTCTCTTTTATCTCGCTTTTTCACCTCTCTCCTCTTGTGTTTATCCACTCTTCTCTCCTCCGACAAGGTTCTCCATACACAGAGCACCAAGCGAATTAATATCAAACAGCGCAAGCCTGTCATTGTCCCCAGTTGGTAGAACAAACCAGATATTAACAGTGATGAAAAGAAAGCTTTAAAAGAACAGAGCAGGACAAAAGTTAAGAGATGAGGTGAGCCAAAAATGAATGGGGACATGGTGAGAGTAATGTGAACATGAAAACATTGATACACAGTATACAAATGCACACAATCGCAGCCAAACACAAGTTGGCGGCTCACACACACACAGCTCTGTGTTATATGATCCAGAAAGAGCAGGATAATGGAAAAGCCCTGGGGGTGTGAGAGGATTGTGTCTTCTCCTTAGCTACAACTCTCCACTGTCCACCGCCTTACAATCCGTCAGACACCACCGAAACCTTCAGCCAAGCTTTAAAACACAGCTCATTACAGCCATAAATAAAATCACTGAATACATAAAAACACTGTAAAACACCCACTTTTCAATTCTGTCTTGCATCTAAGGAATGGCTGCTCAGTCAACTACTGCTGTGATCATGTTAAGCAATGTCCTCTCATGCCGAATAGGAATTTGAATAAAATTATGAGTTTTTTTAATTCTGCATTTCAAATCCAAATGCTCAGCGAGGCTTGTGTGATTCAGGAAGGCGATAGGGGATCAGACTAGCTTCAGTTTAAGCCGGGGGCAATCACAGAATATTTCCTACGCCATAGATCCAATTCCTTTGGTGCTGTATATGACAAGTTCATGATGACATGTAATTAGCGCACTTCAATTAGTGCCACCATTAGTGGCTCATTAAACAGGTGTGCTGTCCCTACATCAGAGACCACTTGGAAATGTCACAATATATACACACAGATCAGCTCTGTGCATGGTAGAGACCCCTCTGACTCCTCTGTTTTTTCTGCTGCTTTCTCTCTTTCTTTTCTGTCCCTATTCCTCTAATAGAGATAAAGAGAAAACGCCACCATCACGAGCTAATTCATTAAAGCCGGGGTAGGCAGTTTATTTTTGGTGTCACTGGACAAAAATTCCATAATAACCTTTCAGCATTTTGTAATTCGAGTGGTCTGAGAGAAAACTAGACTTATGCACCTCCTCTTGGCCCCTGTTTCCAGGATTTAGAAAATCTAGCCTATGACGGGATACTTTGGCCAATCACAGTCCTCTCAGAGAGAGACAGAGGGTTCCTATTGGCTGTTCTACAGTGTCCCCTTAGTAAAAGCCTGATTCACCGTCGGAGAGGTCTGCAGAAAAAGTTGCAATTCAAGCGTCAGCAGCAACTGCCAAGTGAAACACAATAGTGTTTCAGAGATGAAGCGAACTTAGCGCGGTTGTTATCACAAACAGTTTGAAGCGTGTGAAAATGCCACTATGGCTGGTCCGTGCTCGTCTGGTGGAAGGGGCTCAGGACAGAGAGGGGAGAGCTGTGTCTTTTTAATTATCGGGTTTTGTGAGAGAATGAGCTTTCACAACAGTGTCCCACACTAATTCAATATTCACACTGTATCTCTTACAGTATACGAGGGAATCAGCCTGTTATTCGATGCGATCTTTAGATTATCCCCTCATACCTTTTCAGGTCACTGTGCCTCGTTGTTGATACCATTTATGCTACATTCAGCCTGTGTGTTAAATTACTTCACTGGATGGATATAAACCAAACATGAAAGACAAATGTCCACATATGGTGAAATAGCATTTTAATCAAAATTGTATTTGCTGTCACAAATTACACATAAGTTACGGCTAACCAAATCTATAATGGCATGAAACGCATGCATTATGAGTGAGAAACTCTCGATTGAATAGGAAATCCTTAACATTTCAGTGCTTAACATTTTAACAGTTTAATTTGCAGTGTGGCACCCGTACTGTGGTGGATCTACTTGTACCACTTCAAATGCAATGTCTCAGCAGTCTTCACAGCTTCCAACCCAACCCAAGCTGTGTAGTCTACGCTCAGAGGAAACGGTCCCTCAAAATACCTCAGGACACATGGTAAAAATAGAAAAAAAAAAAAAAATTTAATGGAACAGGCAACGAAAAATCCTCCTCCTTCCAAGAATTATGGTCCCAAATTGTGACCACTGAAAAGGTACCAGGTACCAAACCTCTGTTATACATGTATGACAGGGAGTGAGATTCTGCCATTCAAGTCCCTGAACTCTGGACCCAACGTGACACCCTAATCGACATGATCTTTTTATAGAGTTATAGTGTTTAATAAGCCTGTCACCGGCCCCTGCAGCCAAACAACCAGCTGGGCCCACCAGGACTCTTCCTGTGTTTTCCAAATAGCCTCTCCATTCCTGAATGTAACATAAGACACCCACCCCCACCTCCCTCTGTCTCTGTCTGCTTGTGTGTGCATCTGCACATCTCTCTCACTCTGTTTGGACAGAACTGACATGTATTTGGAATAAGTATGTAAATTAAAAATCACTATCGCAAACAGCAGTGATACCATTTCCAATAAATATTATGGGGAAGATGGGCAGATTAGTGGGCCTCCATTTTTAGCATCTATGCCAAAGTGGGCAGTGCCTAGTTGCTGCTGTTGTTATAACTTGATAGGAAGGACTTTGATACAGTGATCTGTGACAAATGAATGTGGGGCATTAAGTGTGGGGCCAGTGGCCCTGTCCCTACTTTCTACCCCCCCCTCTACCCCCCTCTTCCTGAGGTTTCTTCCACTTTTTTCCCATTAAAGTTTTTGTGGGGGATTTTTTCCCAATTTGAATCGAAGATTGAAGGAATCAAAGGTCTAAAGATGTCGTATGTTGTACTGAAGCTCTGTGAGGAAAATTGTGCTTTCTTTCTTTATTATATTATTTATTGGACCATAAAAAATAAACCTTGAATATATATAGACATGTATGTTATCTGATCCATTCACTTTTATTTTGCACCTTTGTTAATTTATAAAGCCTTTCGGAGCTGGGGACATCTTTTGAACAGAAAGAAGGTTTTCTTACCATTGGTTGATTTTCGCTAAAGACAGGGTTGTTTGCTGATACACATCTGCTTTTACAGAAATATGGAACAAATGTGGAGAAGAATGAGAAGCTACCCTGTAGGCAAGACTAGTTGGTCTATTTATATCTGTATGTATTCATGCTGCTAAAAACATATTCAAATATCAAAATGATGGCACTAAGATAAAAGAAAAAAAAGTTACTCTTCTTAGAGTCTGGATTGGATGTAATAGATTTGTGCATGTTGCTGCTCTTAAAATACTCCCTGGCATCACATCTGTCATACAGCATACATCACTCTGACTTCCTCACAGAAGCCACTTTATTTGGAAATGTTTTGCTGTCAGGCGCCTTTATTATCATCTGGTTTAGTCTCTACAGTTTCACATTTACGCTGAGATGCTCTTTAATACGGAGCAGAAGAGGTGGGCTGCATTAACGCTTTTCAAACTTGTTAATGGTCACCCCCTTGCTCTCTGTGAAACATCCTCACACATCTCATTGATGCCACAGCTTTAATAGCCAGCCTATTCCTGTGTTAAAGGCACGACTTGAAATACAGGGAGGTAAGTAAGTAAATAAGAAAGACAACAGCAAAGTACTCAGTTTTCAAACTACCGTATTTTGTTTTCCACAACATGTACCTCAGCTAGCTTCAAATAAAAATGCACAGATTAGGTGCAACCTAACGGCAACCTTGTTGTCTGTGGCACCTGAACTTTTGTGTTCTCATAGATTTTACTTTAATTTAACAATATATTTCTCTCTCACTCACTCTCTCTGTTTCTCTCTCTCTCTTTCTTTTTAACTTCCAGTCCCATCACTGTGTATCTAGTTTCTTTTAACTCATCTCCTACATTTATGTGCAGCTGTTTCACGTTAAGAAGTCTAATCTCAAGGGAAATATAAAGCCACCTGGGTTTACTGTTTTCTTCAATGTATCAAAAACAGTATTGGATGTATCTGCATCTGTTTCCCTGCCAATATTTGTTTGCTGGATATTCCTTATTCCTTATTTGAATGGCTGACCGTCAACAACTATCTTAGCTCCAGTGACTGCACGCAGCACCCCCGATCCCATCTGCACGGTTCACATTTGTCCAACTCGGAAGAAACCCAGGCGATTCCTGAATGACTTCACTCATAAACCCCCGAGATTAGAGGACAAAACATGTTAATAAGACAATTTTGGAGTTATCAGAGAGTATATGTTTCGTCTTTTGCTGGAGGCTTTCTGCCTTCCCTCACCTCCAGGATGAACTTCACCAAACAACCACTGTCTGTCTCCTGAAGGCTCAGAGATGAAACTGATCAACCTTCCCATCTAACTAAAAACAGCAGACCACACAAGAAAGTAACAGAACTTTACTGGGATGTGCTACTGTGTTATCTCCTAGCTTTACCTGTGACAGAAAGAAGTCTTTTTCTACTCTATTTCACTATAATGTAATACCCTAGCTAACAGCTGCCTAGCTGCTTATTTGTTATGGGTTGTGGCAGCTCATAATAAAAACTGATTAGTCAGAAGTTAAACGCCCTCCCCTTTTTCTTGCTGAGGCTCTGTGTATGAAACAACACCACATATAGTAGTAAACGTGTTCGATGTCTGTGAGCATTTATGAGCAAGAAACAAAATGTCCAGACTTAAGAAATGAAGCCTGCTAAAGCTGCAAGCACAGATCCCGATATATTAAATTGTAAAACACAGTTTGCAGGTGCATGTACAACTGTACAAGGGTATAAAAAAAATATTACAAATATAGAACTCTATGTTCAGGTGCATCTTTTGGACTGATAAAATATTCCACATTTTCTCAGTAATATGATTCTGTACATGGGACACGATGTGAGCCCAGATTGCCAGGAAGGATGGCAAACACTTTTTTTCACAGCTGTCCATTACTGTGATCTTTTCATGTGATATACTTCTTACATTTGCACAGAAGCTCGCTCCTGAATATAAATCCTTAATGCAAATCCAGAATTGCGGCATATGAATGTCATTTTTAGGAGGCAAGGTTGCTGAATAAAGCCCTTGTCTTTCCCAATTCTCTGTTTTACTTTCATTTGCAAATCCATCTACTTTATTTCTTCTCCTCCACCATGTCCATCTCTCACCACCCCTCAACAGTTGAGGTGCACACTGTATGTATATACCTCTTGTGGCATTTCAGCCTGCTCTCTTCCCTTCTCCTCTTCCTGTCATTCTGATCCCTCTTAAACATGTCAGCCTCTGGATCTGCTCCCCAGGGAAGCCACCGCCACCAATCTGAATACTGAGCAAAATGCCTGAATAGCAGGTGATGTGGATGTCGGGAGCAGATAGTGAGACGAGTTGGGAAAGAGATTCATGTGAGGGGGATTAGCGAGGCTAACAGAAGAGAGAAACAGAAGATGTGACATATATTAACTTTGGAAATATAGACAGAGAAACAGGGAGGGGATGATTGCTGGCAGATTATTGTTTTAAAGTGAATGCCTTTTAACAAGCTCCCAGGATGCCATGTAAAGGGAACCCAGCACTGTGCTGATGGGGAGGCACGAAGGAGCTCATTAAGAGCCATAGCCCATCCCTGCTAACCTGCCATCTCCTGCCCTACTCTGCTCCATCCACATCTCAAAATGAAGGACAGGACCTCAGCATTGCCTCCCGCTTTGGACAATGCATGCTAATGAACTGCATGCACGCTGCGACGGAGTGTTTGGGCAGACGGTTGTTGGTAGGTTGGTCGTCTCTTTGCTCAGGCTGCAGAGACTCTGTACTGTTGGTTGTTTGCACCTGTGGTATCTGATATGTTATGTGCATCTGCTATGTTATATGTATGTGTGTGTCTTCTCTGTGAATGTTTAGGTAAGAGAGTCAGAGAGGATGCATGGTATGTGTTAACGTATAAGGTCAGGGTGCTGCAGGATGACTTCCCAAGAGGAATAGTAACATATAGGATGTGGTGACTTCCCAAGAGGGACAATTTCTATACATCCCTCCATATTAGGGCAAGACCTCTTTGGGCCTTGCTACTGAGGGAAACCATATGGTGAGGTAAGCGGTTCTAAAGGTATAAAAGATGACATTCAGAGAAGCTCGGGGAAGACGTTAATTTGGCAAGGGGATACTCTGTAAGAGACAAATAATTGGGTTACGTCTTTCCAGGCAACCATGGAGCCTGTTAGACAACTGATCTTTTTGTAATAAACCTATTTTTATGCAACAAGTCGTTGTCAGCAGACGTTTTTCCTCCCATTATCTGCACACCATCGGCATCAGAGAAGACACAACAAACACACCAAATGCTGACATTTTGAGTGAGCTGCCATCTCAGGTCGATCATGATAAATTCTATGATAAATTCATGGTACTTGCAGTGTGAAGCTCTGCCAGTGACGTGATTACTGTATGGACACTACACTGACTACACTCTTTCTGGTGGAGGCTGACAGTTGTGGCTTTTAGCTTTAACAGAGGAACAAAAATAAGATTTAGTTCATAACTGCAGCTGAAACGAAGAACTTTTTCTTCTTTCTTTACTGTCTTATTTGTTTCCTTGTTTCCTTTCTTTGGTCTTTCTGTATGCTTTACAGTTCATGGTGTAAAAAATGTCTTCTCCAGTCAAAGACTTTTTTTCACTAGTGGCTTGCAAACACATTTAATTGCTTGTGCTATGTGATGTTGAGGGCTCAAAGCCTTTGTTGTAAATAGAGAAGAGAAGAACACTGGACCATCGTTAGCTGCATTTTCTGTTGTAAATGTGCAGTGGGTGTTTTTTCCCCTTCAACCACAATACAACAGGCAGCCAAGGGCCCTTTATACAGAAGTCGTTATGTGGACCTTTCAGCTTTAAGCTGTCATGTAGAGGTCAAAGCTGCTGCTCTGAAGCTGTTGATTAGTTCTGCTGGAGGATAGTGTAACCAACTATTGTTACATGAACTCTAACTTCCATCTGTTTCACTTTCTTATTGTCTTATTACTACTGATGAAATAGCGTTTAAAGAAATCAAAACCTAAAGGTCAAAGTGACGATTGTCCAGGCAGATATATTGGCTGATATTTGCTTATTGCCAACATATTGGTTTGTATGTCTGCCAATAAGTAACAAGAAATGTTATTGCAGAAATATCAAACTCTGTTTCAGCAATTTAGAAACCATGTCTGCCTAACATTACTTGCCCACCAGAGAGCATTGAGACTTTGATTTCTATACTATAAAATGTCCCACTCACTATGCATCTGGGTCAAAAATCGAAGGGATCCCTATAAAGATTGATTGTTTATGTTAAAAAGTACAAACATTATTTGATTTTTGTTTCTTTTACCTGAAAGATCCAGTGTCAGTCGAGCCATTGCCTGCTGCAGGATATGGCAAAATAGAGAAAAGCTTTCATTTGCCATGTAGTCTCACAGACGTCATCTGGAAGCTAAACCAGCTTCACCGGCAGCAAAAACACAAAATCGAGTAATGTTTTTCAAACAAATGATTTTAACGCAGTCAGTCGGAGTTCAGCTCCCACTGACATTAATCCAGATAAGTGATCATGTTGCTCTCGAGCACTTTACCTCTGTAAGGCCAGACAGGTAGATTAATACTTTTACTTTTTTTTTTTTTTTTTTATCTCTCTCTATATTTTTTGATCAAATCTTTTTAATCAGATCTTTATAACATTGCTCAAGGATATAAAAAAAATACAGACAATATACAGCCATTGAGCACATGTGAGTCAGGCGGCATCTCTATAGTAATAAAGTATGTTTTTTTTAAATCACAGCAAAAATGTGCTATCAGTTCAACCCCAACAAAGTAAACTAAAATAGCCCGGCAGTGTATAAGTAGTACATTTATAAGGTGGACAAAAAAAAATACAGTCTCTTTCCTCCCTGCTTGAAGAGTAATAATGAGGGCCAGGATGGCACCTAAACTTGCTTCTGGCTGGCAGCCTAGGGGAGGTTCACACTAATCAGCCTGGTGTGAAGGCATTAGCCTTGCCTGTCTGCTTGGACCGCCTCATTAAACTCCTCACCTGATGGGTGCCACCAACCAGAACCTTAGCTTAAGTCCCTCAGCTTGGCCTTCTCCTCCTCTAAATGTCCCTGACAACATGTGCTCCTTGGCCACCATTCACAGTGGTGAATGGTACAGTGCTATTTAACGCACATCTGCACTATCGTGTCTTATATTTTCAGATGCAACATCTCTGTGGCTTCAAATGCAGGCCAGGTTTAATGTAAAGTGTCTGTAGGAAAGTTTAGATTCTTTGCATCACAACATTGAAATGGCTTTCTATCATTTATTGAGCTTAGTTGTTGCGAAACATTTACACCTAGAGATGCAGAGAAATCCATCTTGACTCATTGATGGCATAGGTGTTAGGCCTGTCACTTTTTTGAATGTGGAAAAAAAAATTACTATTCAAATGAATTCAAATCATTTCATTACACTACTGTATTTGTGTTTAAATTGATCTGAACCAATTAATTCAAGATAGATAGATGTGGTGTGTAGTAGCTAATAGTAGTAATAGTTGTGATAGCAAATGTTGTAGAATGACAAAAAAATGAACCATGTACAAAGGAAACACAACACTGCCCTAATACTCTCTGACCGGCCTGTATTGTTGCTATTAGATAAGCAGACTGAGGACTCATTGCCAAACTGCATGCAAAGCCTTTGCATTAGTATTAAAGGCAAGACATGCCTCCATTGTGGTAGTTATTGAAAGCTCCATGAGAGGCAAAATATGTTGGACGTAGAAAACTGTATAACGTTGTATGATTAAAGGCCTCACAGTAAATATTGTGGGATAGAACAGAGCAAGCACGGTGGCCGTCAGGCTCCTGTGGAAGACAAACATAACTTTCAACCTCTTACAAAATAATACAATCTAAGGGTAACAAGAATACCCCCCTTCCCCTTCCTCCCCCATTATAGCTGCTGTGGGGAGCTGAGTATTTGATTCAACAACATGGCGGATCAGGAGTCAAGTGGCCAGATTCATTTGTTGGAGTGCAGAGGGAGTGCTCAGAGTTAGGAGTGTCACAGAGAGAGGAGGAGGGGGAGTGAGTGTTAGAGGATAAAGAGAGTGGCAAGCCGTGGGAGGTGAGAGGTAGATAAGCCTGGAGAGAAGAAAGAAAGACAGTCAGACAGTCAGACAGTCAGACAGACAGGGCAACACAGGTAGTAAGAGGACGAGAGAGAGGGGGAAAGAGAGGCTTCAGTTCCCAGTGCACTCTTCCCCAGAGACTTTTTATCTACAGGGGGCATCTTTGACTTGATAATCCTGCTTCTCGTCACTTTTACCACCCTGAACCACCCCCCCACCACCACCACCACCACACACATACACACACACACGTACACACCTCCACCTCTGCACCCCTGCCCAGGGCCCAGGGGAGTGAAGAGCTACCTGTCACTGTGCCTATACCTCCAGGCAGCTTGTGGGGCAGGGGGGGGAGGAGTGGGGGGGGGTTGTCACTGTGCCCGACTAAGAAGTCACCTTTCGGGGATATGAATCTTAATAAGGTGGGGATGAAGGGGGGCTTGAAGAGGTGGGAGCAGATGCATGCTGCTGCTGTTACAGTGTGTGTGTGTGTGTGTGTGTGTGTGTGTGTGTGTGTGTGTGTGTGTGTGTGTGTGTGTGTGTGTGTGTGTGTGTTTGTGTATGTGCGTGTGTCTAGATGTGTGTGTGTGTGTGTATGTGTGTGACAGATGGGGAGTTGTGGAGTGCTGACAGGCCCTGTATGCTTCCTGGCTGCCAGATTATTTTTGGTAATTTATAACCATTGCTTAAAGGGGCTTTTATCTTCAATGGTTCAACACTCCAGCGACAGCAATGCAACCGGCTCCAGTAGACTGCATCTCCGGCTATGTGTTTGTTTATGCTTTCTGTGTTTCGTGCAATTGTGTGGTCGTGTTTGTACTTGTATGTGGTAGAGCACTGAGGTGAGGGTGCTCTCACTCATAGAAATGAGTCTTTGTGAGAAGGTGCACAGATAAACAAAGCAACAGGAAATGTACAGCACAGTACTGTGTGTGAGCATAGAATGGGTCAAATAACAAAACTGCTTGAGTTTATGAAAAATTGCAGGACTTGTTTGTTTTGTGATCACTGTGATTTATTGCACGGAGCATAGTGTTCATTCAGACATAGCACTGAAGTCGCTGTTTATTGGCATCAGCTGCTTCGTTCATGCATCACTCTCACTGCATCATTCGTCAGCTGCTTGGCTACCAGCTTACTAGCAACAACTATTCATATTCATACAGACGTACAGCGTAGCTATTATAACCTTATACTTCTTGCTATTACTCTGCTGATGGCTGCAGCAACGCTTCCTCACCACCCCAAGCTTCTCCTGTGCGTTAAGGTTTGGGTATCATTGATTTAACTGAGAATTTATATTATAATTATTATTATTATAATATGTATATAATGTGTTCTTTAAATCTAACCAGTTTAAAACAGTTTAAAACATTCAAAAATCAACTAACAATTTCAGACAACAAAACAATATCTTAATCTACAATAACAAAATGACAAAGACTTCTATGCACTGTGTTGCAAGGATATCTACTGAAGTTAGCATGCTAACCAGTTAGCCCTGGCTTGTATCTTCATATAATACCAGTGAGTCCCTGTAGCTTCCAGTCTGCCCTCTTTTCAACATGAGATGAAGAGGAAGTAGCCTGCCCCGGCTAAGAGCTAATGACAGACCAATTCCAACGGGCAGTGTGACCACCCCAGGAGGAGAGGACAGAGAGACAGGATAAGAGAAGACGAAATGGGACAAAGGCTGCCCAAGCAACAGGAAATCACAGGCTGCTTGTGGCCATGCAGGTAAGATGAGAGGGAGGTGAACTCTGTGTTTCAGTCAGTCAAAGTTGATGGTGCATTTTACTTTTAATGTGAAGGTGAAGACCACATTTTCATCACTGTCACTGCTGCTGTTAATAGTCCCCCGCATGGAAATTCAATTTTAAGTATTTCTTGGGAATATATGTGTGTATATATATATATGTGTATATATATATGTGTGTGAATAACTGTATATATTGTTTTTATTTCATATTTGATACTTTACACACAGATAATCAAATTTGTAAAAGGATGTTCTATGTATGCATATGTGTGTAGCACAAAAGAACTACAACTTTCAACAAACCTGTGTTGTTAATAATATAAGCAACTTTCAATGGTTAGCAGGAGGCTAAACTATTAGCAGCATTCAACATAGCCTCTCACTGCCAGCTGCCATGGTAAATCTGTGTCCATAACATATGGATGTCTTATAAGAGGTCTGATAATACATCCATGACACAACCTAACAAACCACTAAAAATGAACTCTTCAGCTTCACCATGAAGTTCTGTCCATCCCTGAAACATTTGCCAATATTGACATGTGTTTTATTGCGTTTAGTGTCAGCCTCTCATTTAGACTCTCTTCCTGTGAAGTCCCTCTACATTTGTTGTTGTTGTTTTGTAGTGTAGGCAGTTGTTGCCAGTGCTGGAAGAGCACATTTTTCTGCAGGATTTTCCACCATTGAATCAGACTTTCA
This sequence comes from Pempheris klunzingeri, assembly GCF_042242105.1. Lineage (NCBI taxonomy): Eukaryota > Metazoa > Chordata > Actinopteri > Acropomatiformes > Pempheridae > Pempheris > Pempheris klunzingeri. Next base: position 16,554,464 of record NC_092013.1, read on the forward strand.
CCGGCATCTGAAGGGATGTCCGCACACACCTGCATTTCTAGAACAGCCAATAGGAGCACGAGCCAAGAGGAGCCAACATTGGGCAGAGAAGTGGGCAGATCATCTGTGCCCAATGCTGTGAATGTATCTGTCAAAGGGAACAGAAAACATACCGTGTGCCAAGCACAAACTGCACAGTTCAGTCTGAGAAACAGCAGCTAAGGAATTGACCATTTATAGCAAATGGTTCTCAAAGATACTAGCAGCATTATGTGGGAAAAATACCCTCCCGCCCCCCCCCCCCCCCTTCTAATGACGGCCTTGCAGATTATTTTTGGTGTCATTGGCCAAAAATTCCATAATAACCTTTCAGCATGTTGTAATTTAATTTGTCTGTAAAACTCACATATCAAACCGCTGTTTGAAAGACATCATTAAAAAGTTATTATAAAGTGCAAATACATTTGCAGTCAAAAGTTAATATAGACGTAATGACGACTGCTTACAGGCAGAACGTAAATAACGGCAGCGTCAGATTGACACATGATTGTCACTTGGAAATTGCAGACTCCCCACAGGAATCTCACACACTATAATATGTCTTTTGTTTTGATTAGTGAAACTTGTCAAAAGACAAGAGGAGAGGAGGTGGCCTCTTGTTCCAAATCACAGTTTGCATATGCATATTTATGTCTATGTGTGTGTGAAGTGTGGAAGAAGGAAAGCGATTCGTTGTAAGGGTCCTGTAGCACCAGACATTCATAGAGTCATTGTGTATATTTGGCAGAAGTACAACATGCACCTGAAACAGTTCCAATCAAATGTGGGCTCTGTAGAAACAGAAATATGTGTGTGTGGGAGAGTCCGATAGGAGAATCTGATGTATGTCTGATCAAAGTGATTTTTATATGAATTCATTTTAGATGTTTTGTCTGTAGCCTCAATGTGACTTGGTGGATTATGTGCACGTTGTCAGGTGAGTTTGATGTTGTGCATCATGTGATGCATGTGGACGCATCAGCGATGTGAACTGAGGTCACAAAGTGTTTAGGGTCTTTCAACATTAGAAGCATCCGCCCATGCCTCCAGGCTGGAATCGACCAGTTTCAAGCTTGTTTCCAAACCTTATCTGTAGTCCATGGATCAGTCTTCATTATTCATGGCCATCCTGAGGCCTTGTATACTGTATAAAGTCTGATGATATCAGTGGTAAATAAGTTAAATTCAAAAAACTAATTTCTCTACCTGCCAGAGGAAAACGGTCGTAAATCACAGCAACGTTCTTCAAAGACTTTGAAAAGGTAATGTACAAGCGCTTCTTAGTAACTCAAATGTAACAAAACTAAGGACATTGCTCAGACCAGCTTCATCTCTGCATGAAGAATAACGCAGCCCTCTCATTCATCTGTGAAAGGGCAGTCTGCTGAAAAACAACACAGGGTCGTCCTGTAAAAAAAAGATGAACTGGGCAACCGCAACTGGGACCGCAACACAATGTCATCCAGCAAGGTGCTGTGATGGCCAATAAAATACTTGCGATCCTCACGGTGATTATTGCCGCTGTGATCATTTTCCAGAGTTGTAAAATCCTGTCTCAGATCATGACAGATGGCAGTGCAATTTTTTGCTGTGAAAATGACGTTTGTACCAATTCCATGATAATCTTTCCCTAGCTGACGGTACTCAAAAGCTCAAATGTCACCCCGATGGCGGCACTAGAGGAAAAATCAGGGGATCACCCAAGTTGTACAGCCAGGCTCATCCTCTGGGCACCATGAACATGTACACAAATATTCACTGAGTCTAATTAATAGTTGTTGAGATTTTTGTGTCTGGACCAAAGAGTTGGACAGACTGACCAACAGATGGACACTGCCATCCCCAGAGCCACGCTGACAGCGAGTCAACAAATCTCACTGGAGACAATTCTCATTCTTCGCTTCGAGCCAACGTCACAAACAGTCATCCACATTGTGACACTGTCAAAATAATTCCAGCTGCATATTATGTCCTGTCCTGTTCTGACAGACAGACGTAATCAAATCCAATTATACCACTTCTCCCTTTGCTCCCCATTAACGCTCATCTCCCATTCTCCTCTCAAATTCCCTTCCTGCTATAAAACATTTGAATGACAATGGCATAGTCCGCAACACGCCCGCAACAGGCATGCCGCTCATGCTCCTCTCCTCTGCCTCTCTCACCCTCTCTCCTTTCCACACGTTCTCCTTTCTAAAATCGATAGAAAGGAAAACAAAATGACAGGGTTTCATATCACTGCTGTGATACCACGAGACTACACAGGGAAATGACTATTTCCACACACAAAAGGCTCCATTACTGCCAGGTGACCTCCTGTCATTGTGTTCCTTAACCTCCGAGGTAGACACCCCAGGATCGGCTTCTCAATGTATGTGTTAGCAGGTGTGCATCCGCGGTGTGTGTGTGTGTGTGTGTGTGAGTTGTGTAATTGTGTTTCTACTTTTTTCCTCACACTCGTTTTGCTCTCATGTTTGCATTTACTGTACCATCTTCTGTTTTTAGCATAAAAAAATTCCAGCTTTTCATAAAATATCAAGCGCATAGCGAATTATACTTTTCCTATGTCCTTTGTCCTTTTAAGGCATGCTTACTCATAATCATCCTCAATGAATGTTTTATCTTATTGAGAAGATAAGGGACTTAATTCTGGAGACTAATGATGGCAAATGTGAGTGTTTTCCAGCTCTGCAATCTAATTCTGCTTCATTATTGGAGCGTGCCTACTGCTGACTGTTTGCGGTTTAACACGTTAGCAAGCACATACTTCCACAGACAGAAGGGTTTTTTGGCATGTGTGAGTATGTTTTACCGAGATAGTGTTGATGCACTGAAATAAGCAGCGTTCCGAGTCGACCTGTCAGGCTGCCCTGTAGCTGATGCATGCCTCCTCAAAAATGTAACTGCACGTCAGTGGCTACAGAGATACCACTTGGAGACCACAAGAGCTTTGAATCAGCTTGGGCTGATTGTCTTTTGACCCACAAGTTTATGATTCCGGTGGGGAAATTGTCTCCTTTTCAGTAACACACATTTAGCAAAGCCATTTCCACGGCAAACCATTTCCTCCCCATGATTGTCACAGTCAGGGAAATAAAATGAACACGCTGATTGTTGAGTGAGGAGACAAGTTGACAGAAGTTTCCTCAATGTAACTCCGCTTAAGCTTGAACACAATCAAGAAGCGTTCAAGATGGACTTACATGCAGTAGGGATGTGCATTTCAAGCAAAAATACCATTCGATAGTCACAGTGAACTATTTGGAGATTAGTTCACCCCCCACACATGAGCATGTGTCCGCGCACGTAGACAAACACACACACACACCACACCACCACTAAGATGCAACGGGCGTAACTTCTTCACACTTCACTACATTGTTTTTTTTTATTATCGGCCAGTTTGTTTTAAACTATCCAATTTTTTCTAATTTAACGAAGATTCGAAAATCATGACCCATCCCTAAAAAGCAGCTGGTCAAACAGCGTTAGGATGAATGAGATGCATTCTGGTCAGATGTTAAAAAGAAAAGAAACATAATCTTTAAGAAATGTAAGAGAATAAAAACATGACTTTCCCCATGATCCTCCTCTCCTCCCTCTTCTTCACCTCTGACTCCTCCATTGTCCTCCTCCTTCCTCCTCCTTTTCTCCCTTTCCTCCTCCTCCTCTGTTATGGATCATTGTACTCTTTAAGTCTAACTACATTGGTAAGGTGTCTGTGAAAATAATCCCTATAGTGTTTGTCCCCTGATCTGATGAACACACCAGCTTCCTGTATGGTTGTATGTGTATATGAAAACACATACAATCATACAAGAAGCTGGTGTGTTCATCAGATCCCTGATCAGTTCAGTCACTCCGGACATTGATCTATATGTGTGAGGGAGTTATTCATCCATGTGTTTGTCTTATTAATTTATAGATAGTAGTTTATAGATAGATTAGCTCATAGATAGTTATTCAGTATGTTATTGTTGTATCCAGTGATGTGAACTTGATGTGAGTGCTGAACTTATTCTTCTTTGTAGTCACTAAACAGTGTCAGGTGTATTACCACCACTGGCACTGACCCTGAATCGTAAATTAAACTGTATTAAAAAGTCTCACAGAGACACTTGAAAGAATAAGTGTTGCAGTGATGCTAGGTGGAATAGGAATCACTGTGATCATGTATGCTTTGAATCCCCAGAACCACTTCCCTTTTTCACTTCCTTGTCTTCCTCCCTCCCCTGTATCTCCCTCCTCTCCACTCTCTCTTCCTGTGCCACCACCTCCTATTGGTCCTGCTCGTCTAATTTCTACTTTTCCTCATTTGCTGATTCTCTTGTTTCCCCTGCTGCTTTGTTGCTCCTCCATCACATTTTTGTCTTCCTCACTTACCATTCTTTTCCACCTCCTCCTCTACCTCCACCTGTTTTTTTCTCTTAATCCATCAAAGGCTATAAATGGCGTGTGTTTTAAGGGTGGTTAATGGTAAGATATGCATAAATTTATACCTGCACCTAGTATTGACTGTAATTTATCATCTATAATGGTGCATATTTCTAAATAGTTTGCAAACAAGAAGATGATAAACAGGAGCAGATTTGAAGTATGCAGTTTTGGAGATGATAAAACTTTCTCCTGACATTTGGGGAGGAAAAAGAGGAATAATAATGTGAGGATGATATTTGTGAAAGTGGATGCACTAGGCTCTTGCTTAGAGCATGCTCATTCATTTACTATAACCATGCGACGACCGAGTGACTCGGAACAGGAGCGTTGCTGCTAAGTGGAACAGAGGAGGGGAGCAGCTGGGCGAAATTCACCTGCCACTTCCAATGTGGATCAGAAATTGCACTCACACCAGCAACCTCTCTCCGGCAGTGGGAAAAAGAATTAGGGGAAACAGGGGGACAGAGAGTACTGTGGCCATACAAATCACAGACAGTAGATTGAATGGAGGGCAGTGATGGAAATGGGAAATGGTCACATTCTTTGAGACCTGCTGTGTTTGATAGACAAGGTTTCATGGTCGATGGAAGATGAAGCAATGGGTGTAACGCACTGAATTACAGCGGCTGTTAAGACTGACAGAAACCTGAAGAGGAACTTGCTCTGATGGCCGCAATTAAGCACTTTTCTTTATAGTTGAGGAAATGTTAAGTGGTGTTAGTTTTACTGGCATTGACATTGTATTAAGCTAATTCCAAGTTTACTCCTTTTAAATTACTAATACATTTTAGGTGTCATGTCTACATAAATTGTGTTTAGAGGCAACTGTTTCTGGTGTGAACAAAAGTGCTGCAGTTTTGTACTACAGCCAAGTTGTATGCAGGTGGTCCAGGTGGATGCTGGGAGTACTTTGAAACCGTATCTGGGGTTTGTCTCACATGTGGTTCGGTTCAAATAGCTTAAGTTACGTTTAGGGAACGATCATGGTCTCACTGTATTCGATACTAATGCAGTAAACACGTCATGCCTCAAGTCAAAAATACGATCTTTGCCTAATCCTGACAAAGTGCTGCGAGTTCCTAAACACAAGTATAAAAACAGCTATCCATCCATTCATTGGCTATGCTGCTTATCCTTAAGGGTCATGGGGCGGCTGGAGTCAATCCCAGCTGACATTGGGCGAGAGGAGGGGTACACCCTGGAGTGGTCTCTTCTTTATTTATCTATGTTTATTTAAATCTTTAAGCATAATTTGGGTCATATTTTGTTTCTATCAAAGCATTTTTTGTTGTTAATTAGTAGCATATACAGTATAAATATCATTTATATCAGATTTTCTCCCTGTTATACACTACTCTGAATTCCTACTGTCCTATGGAAAATGGAAATGTGACATTTCATTATAGTATAGTAGAACATTTTAAGTGTCACGTCCTGTAGAGTTGACATTGACTGACCCTGGTTCAGGTTTTAGAGTTAAAACTTTCTCGGTATCTCATGTCTTGGCCAAGCAGTACTTTCAGCGAGACTGTTGCATGTTTTAAATGTTGCTTTGACATGTATGTTATTAGAAATAACCATCTCACTGCCTCTTTTTGGCTCTGCATGTTGATCATCCAGTCTACTGCAGACTTAATGTATTTCATACTATAATTGTCTGTTCCCATTCCTGAGCTATGCACTATTAGTGCTTAGGATTCCTGGTGCTGCCTCTGCCTGCAGTGACTCTTATCCTCGCAGGGAGGCAGTGCTGTGTCATTCTCACAGTGATGAGAGACACAGACAGACTGCAAAAAGCCTGCATTTCAAACAGCGATAACAGATTGCTAAAATACAATATTTAGAGTCACACATATGCACAAAGCAGCTCATTTTACACAGACACTCCACTCCATCTGTGGCAGGGTCTCACAGGACAGGCCAGCCCAACTACGCCACCTCTGAGCCCGTCAAGATGATGCCCACTTAGGCCAGCTGTCCCAGTAACTGGTTTTGTCAATGTGAGGATACAAGCAGGAGGACGTGCGACAGGTGAGCTATCTGATATTTGAAGAAGAAGATCCTGCAGTGCGTGTGTGTGATCTGCAAACGAGCATCTCTGGGTCAAATAGTGTAGTTCTTCTGAGAGACAGACAGTGAGAAGTGGTAAAAGTTGGTGTACTGAATACATGCTGTAAATGCTCAGAAAAGCCACAGATACAAGAACATAAGAAAAACATGAAGACAGACAGGTAGCAAAGGGACAGTGGGAGAAACAAAGCATATAATAGTCATTCAGGCAGACATTTTTCCAGAAGGAACTCACTTCATCACACACAGACAGAAAGTCGAGACAGATATTACACTCATACAGAAGAGACACCCGCCAGTCACCCAGTCAGATACGTCTGACTGATTGTCACCATTATATAATAATACACAGACAGTCACGCTAACAACCCTGCAGACTGACACACTGATCTCCATACAGACAAACTCGCAACATAGGCGAGCAAACGCTGTGCATCCCAGATCAGTTTATTTTAAAGGTCCACAATCAGGCAGGCAGCAGCTGGGACCGGCCATCAGGGAGAGATGTGGAGCCACACTGCCCCAATATATCCATGCAACATTAATATTTCAAAATTGTTTTTCTGGGAATTTATAGTCTGGCCAGATTGTGCTGTTGGCCTCCATCACACACAGTCACTTAAATGAAGCAGTCATGGTTCATGTTTTGTGTAAGATAATGTTTGTTTTCCATTTGCTGAGGTATATTAGAGTCACATATTACTGTAGTTGGTGTGAAGCCTAAACATACTATTGAGTCTAACACTGGTATCTATGGTGTCCTTATTCCAGTTCAGGAGGTAGTTTGTAATGGCGTCAACATTTCAAAACACTTGTGTGTGTATCTATCTATCTATCTATCTACTGTTTAGTTGGTTTTCTCTTGTGTGTAAGATATAAAACCACATCTCTTGTTGACTTGATTTATTTTCAATTCCAAATTACACAGACTGAAGCAGATTTCATAATGAAACGTCAAATGAGAGGTGGCAGAAATAGGGCTGCAACTAATGGCCATTATTTTCATTATTGATAAATCTGCTGATTCAAATTGCTTTTTTTGTCCAGTCATCAGGAATAAAAAACCCAAATAGTAAATTTACTACGATACAGACTACTACTATGACAAAGAAATGTCGTAAATCGTCACATTTGTCAAGCTAGATCTTATGTTCTAGCTTCAAAATGATCAGTTGTCAAAATAATTGCTACTAAGTTTTCTGACTCTCTAACAATAAGTGAGAAACGATGGATGGATACAATAAGAGTAAGTCAGCTTGTAAAAGTCATGTTTTAAGCCAATCGCTTTCTTTTGTGACACCACTCGAACTTTAAGGAGTCTAAAACAGAATTCTTCGCATCCTCTCTGATTAAGTCATTTGGAGAGATTACAGTCATCTCATTATCTCATCAGTGACAAGATAAAATGTCGTGCGTGCAGTTGTGGTCAGTGTGGTTGCCAGTAAACGAGCGCTGCTTCGCGCCGTGACGCGCGCAAGGACAGAGCCTGAAAGAGAGGGAGGGAGGGAGGGAGAGAGAGAGAGAGAGAGAGAGAGAGATCTCATCTCTCTAAATCAAGCAGTCAGTATCCCAAAACACAAGAAGCGCTGATGATCCTCACTGAAACCCCCTCTTTTCTTCCGCCCTCCAAACTGACTTCGTCTCCGCGTAAACTTCGAGCAAACGTCCAGCATGAGCGGGGGCAGACACCATGGATGTGCCACATGAGGCGGACCAGACAAACTGAAGCCACCTCTCAAAGTTTGCCTGCAGAAACCACCGTGACACTGACTGAACTAACACACAACTTTACGCTTGTTTTTCTGCTCTCCTAATACTTTTTTGCTGGTCGCCTGCCTGTTGGGATTGCTTGGATTCCGCGGTGCGTCTTTATATGTTCAGCCGGGGAGACGTGTAGTTTTTCGGGGTGGTCCGCTATAAGGAAGGTGACATGCAGGTTCTCGGTTGGACCTTAGTTCTCCTCTGCCAGTGGATCCTACAGAAGGTGAGTTTATTGCCACCCCGAGAAGAAGGGGGGAAAAACAAACTAAAAATAGCCTATTTTATATATCCAGCCACAGAGACGTGGCTGGTGCTGCGTTTGGAGAGAAACACCTGCCTTCTCCGTCTCAGAGGGTCAGTTTCCTAGAAATCACTCAGCGGAAGAAATGATAAGTACAATGACGTTTTTTTTATCGGGTCACATAAAGATTTTCATCGAAATCAAACGCAGCATTAGTTTTAATTGCGCCTTATTTCAACTGTATTTGCGGGATCTCCATAAAATCTTTGTTCCCTGGAACTTGATTTAAAGTTTTTACGTCCCCACACCACCTCATTAGAGGACAATCAAACCGCAATGTGCGAATCAATGAGGTTTAATTTTGTTTTCTTAGTTTGAATAAACGGGTGTGCGACTCCTGCCCGATCTCCAAACGCGCACATTTCTGCTGTCTGAGCGTTTCCCCTTTACTCCCAGTTAAGCAGCCCCTCTTATCTATTTATCTATTTGCGCTCCCAGCAACTTCCTCTAATTTTTCTTCAGAAGTTAAACACGCCCGTGGCTTGTTTTATTATCGCAGCATCGCTGTGGCAAAGAGTTTGTACGCCTAGTTTGGCTCTGATGCTGCTGCAGCTGCTGATTATGTGTGCTTAAATGCGTGCGTGCGTGCGTGCGTGCATATGTGCGCGCACTCGTCTTTGGCTGTTTGCGCATTATATTAGAGTGCTTTCCTGATTGCTTTACACTGACAGCATTAATGCAGTTATTATGTACAAACATCCAAACATAGCAGAATGGAATAGAGTACAATAGAAGAGAATACAATAGAAGGCTGCCCGTCCCAGCAGATACACACCATCTGTACCCAGCATGCCTTTGGCCTCAGCAAGAAATGTAAGAGAATAAAAACACGACTTTCCCCATGATCCTCCTCTCCTCCCTCTTCCTCACCTCTGACTCCTCCATTGTCCTCCTCCTTCCTCCTCCTTTTCTCCCTTTCCTCCTCCTCTTCTGTTATGGATCATTTTACTCTCATAGATTTTCATCAAAAAACCCTCTCTGTGTCTTCAGTTGTGGGCAAAAATACTTGATACTGTTAATTCCTGTTGAGGTTTGACAGGAAAGTGTAAAACAAGTCTCATTAGCAGAGGAACATCACTTGATTTAGTGACAAACTGGTGTTAGGACAGTAAAAAGCAGAGGTGGAGGACGGGTGAGGAACCTTCACTGCTAACTGATGTGCTTGGTGGCCCACAGTAGCCGTCATTCTCTCCAAACACACATACACACACACACCAAAAAAAAGGTAAGAAGGGGGGGGGGGTGTTTAGTGTGTGATTTTTTAAAAAACACCCTGGCTGCTGGCAGATTGAGGTTAGGTTGTATTGTGACAGGTAATAACACATACGCTTCTTTTGAAGATTGAATGCAAATCATGGCTGCTCCGAAGTGGAGCTGCTCTGCCTCACTTCCGCATGAGAGTGCGACTCGGGTTCAAGTTTAAGACTCGACTTGGTATTAGATTATATGAGCCATGCTTTTCAGCAATGTGCCATTTGAAACGGTGTTAGAGCTTGTTTCTTTCTTTCTTTTTTTCTCTTGTCCAGGAGAAAGTGGGGATAAGAGTGTGTGCGGTGTAGATGACGCAGTGATTTGACTGGCATGAAATAACAAGTTGCATCCTTGGGAGTAGTATTAGCTTGAGGGGGTTAACAAGTGAAGAGGTGACGGAGGCAGTGAAGAAGTGAAGGCAGGTGAAAAAAATCAGTAAACAGAAGACAAGATGAAACAGTGGAATAGAGGTCAGTGGAGGGGAAGAAAGAAAAGGTAACTAACCATCTCTCTAACTTAATTTCATGGTTGCTTTGAACAAAACCCACCCTTAGTGACCATTTATAGTGACTTAGAGGCCTGTTGAAGCACATGTGAAAGTGCATAAGTGAGTGTTTGCAAGAGAAAAGGCGGAGACGGGGTGAGAAAGGACAAGAATCCTCGAATGATATTTTCAAACCATCTACATTTTGTGACTTCATTCAAAATGTAAAACTGCGTGTTTGTTTTTGCATTTTTTGTTAAGAGCGTTTTGTGGGTGGGTTCTCACCCACAGTATTTGTATGGAGGGAAAAAAAAAGTGTGTCCTGCATAAGATGTCCAATGCTGCAATATTATAATTTTTTCCACCTTGTACTTTGAAATGATATCTACAGTAACAGCACTACAAAAGAAGAAAAGATGTGTGAAAAGCTTCTTTGCTGTTTTATGCTCCCAGTAGGAACAATAGCATTAGTCGGCATCTCAACCTGACAAAATCCTCTTATCTCCCCCCATAAAACAACTAGCTATATACCCCAGGGATATTACAGCAACTGAGTCACTTTAATTTCATTATATATAGTCCTACTTCCTTTGCAATTGTGTCTCATATATTCTGCACAGCTTTGCATTTCACTACAGTCTCTTTCCCGTCAAAATGTGTGTGAGAAATACAGCTGTGCATCTCCATGCTCATGCTCATGTTCGTGCCCACATGCTATGCACTTATTCACGCCGTTGCGGGGAAAAAAAAAATCTGAGCCATCAGTACAGCAGGATCAGATGTTTTTCCACCACGGATTAAACCAGGTGGTTGGTGGTTTCCCTCCCACTCTTGCTGTCTTTTTGTCCATCCATCTGTCCGTCTGTGGACGATCTAAACTGTCAAACGGCCCAGATTCAACAAGCAGGAAGCACCACTGGCCTGTAATCAGTGTAAATTATATTCACAAACCGATTAGATATGTAATCTGTTGAATCACGATGACAGAAGCAATCACATTACTGCTATATCTATCGCCTCTGAAATTGTTCCCAGAGATCAAAGCATTCTTTAACCTAAAAAAAAAAGCACAGATTCATGCAGTATTTTAATGGATTCTAACATGGTTTGCTTAAGGTTAAGCAACAATCCGTTTTTATTTAATTTGTTTTCTCCCCTGTTCAACAGCCCTCTGCCCCATTTTTGACAAGCCATTACTTTTAAAATGAGTTATCACTGCCTCGGTGCAGCGAATAGTCCTCAGGCTTTGTATTAGCCTTAAGGAGAGGGAAATTTAATTTAAATGTGTGAAGATGTCATATATTTTAGACTAATGTAAAATAAAGCTTCATTATGGATATGTAGCTTCTGCTTTGTACAAGCATCTGTCATCGCTGCTCAGGTTATGGAGCTCATGAAGGACTTTAAACGCCAACTTAATTGCAGTTTTGGTGATTTAGTGGAAGCATTCTTTTTTACCTTTAAAGATAAAGTTGGGTTTGTATGATGTATGCCTTATAATCCAACCACTATTTTGCAGTTTCTAGATGATCCGGTTACAATAATGGAGGCAGAGAGCAGACACAGAAATGAATACTGTGGTGCCAAAATTCAATTACAAACAATGTGTGCACTCTCTGTTTGACTGACAGCTTGACTTCACCTGAAGTTCCAAGAAAAGGAGCATTATGTCTGAAATTATTGATAAGGCGATGGTGTTATTTTTAAGGCACAAAGGAACAGAAACCCAGAACATATTCAGGAGCATGAACGGAGCTGCTGCTGCTGCTGCTGCTGCTGCTGCTGCTGCTCTCACTGCTGAACAGGCCTGTGCTGGGTGGTTGGTTCTCTTCCTGTTGGAGCCACCTGTTCATGTTTGATATGTGAATGTTAAAGGTGTTCCTGGGTCAGAGATTCAGCTACTTTTCATGCATAGTAAATGTATTTCATCCCTTCTTGTTACTATTTTTCATTAATCTCTATCACATGATCACCAGTGGTGGTAGTATTTTGATCCTTTTCTCAAGTAGCAATGCCACACTGTGAGAATGCTCAATTACAAGTTGATCTCCTGCATTAAAACTATTACTCAAGTGTTGTTAATATACACAAGAAGAATTATTTATAATGCAGAAGAATTATCCTGGTGGGTAATATTCTATTGTGTAATATATCACTGGATTATTATTACTGATACGCGTGTGTAAGTAGCATTTTATCGTCGTATTTCATTGAGGAAAAGCTCATTTGAACTACTTTATGTACAGCTTGGTGTGTGAATCCATAACAGTGCATTACATTTTACAAGTTGATCAAATATTTTGTATGTAAAATCCGAGACTGCAGTGTTGTGGATTAAAAAGAACAACATTGCCCTCTGAAATCCAGTGGAGTAGAGGTATAATGCAGCATGAAATTGCAGTACTACTGTAAAGTACAAGTACCTTAAATTTGTGTACTTAGTTACATTCCACCACTGATCCTCACTCTGAGGTTGCTGCAACAGAAAATGAGCCACATTAGGGTTTTTATAGGCATATACAGAACCTGGTACTAACACATTTACTAGTTGTAGTCCTATTTTTTTGTTTTGTTTGTGTTTCATGTGATGGCCTTGTACAGCACGGGAATTTGCATTCAAACGGTGTAACGCAACAGATCTCAGGCTTAATTAATTTCAAGGGTTTTGTATTTTCTGTCACTTTCAGTGCAGATGAAACAACATGTATGGTACATGAAAACTGTATTCTGGCCTTGTATCATCTAGAGCTCACCCCTCTTCTCATTCTGGCCCTATGGAGCCTCATGACTAATAAACTGAGGTTGTTGCTGGGTGACAGACAACAGGAGACATCAGGAGTATAAAATCATGTTCATGTTGTCAAGTACATTTCATTCAAATATATCTCAAAGTTCAATTGGAAATGGTCAAAAAGCAGGAAACGCATATGTTGGAATAATTAAGGGGTGTTTTTTTTCATGTGCAGAGCTTCTTTACATTTTTCTTCAGCCAGCTCCATTTGAAGCCAGTGTGGAGCAGAGCAGATGTGCCTCAGGTTTAAATGCTGAGGCAGATCACACTTTCGGCAGTCAGGAAACAGCAGGAAACAGGCCTGTGGAGTTTTCACTGTCACACATTGAACTTTCTTTGGAAATAATTTTAAAGCTGGGTCTTTAAACTTAAATCAAGTCCTAATCTGGGACCACTGGACCATCAGACATACGTAATAAATTTGTCCGTGCCACGTTTTGGTTGTTGTCTCATATTACGAGTGTGATTAACATCAGTTTTTCATAGCTACGCCTTTTAGATGCATTGCGATGAAACAGGTCAGAAACACCATGACACAGTTTTATTGAGGCAGCGTTATCATCTTCATTTGACTTCAACACCATTTCAAACTACCCAATTTTATTTGGTTTTCATTTTATTGTGAGCAAAATAAAAAGATTAAATCTAGAATTTCAATCATTATTTTCCAAAATAATAATAACTGTCTCTTTTTGAGCTAATGAAAAGTGGCCTTTGACATATCAAATCAGCGCCCATTAGATCAGCTCAGATTATGAAATTACAGTGGTTGTGATATGCACATGGGAGCTCCTCTTTTTCATTCAGGAGATTTGGTATCCATTTGGTGCTTTTCTCCATAAGAATGAAAGAAAGATAAACAATTGATGGAAACAGCAATAAAGCGACCAGATTCCCATGTTACTATTTAACCATGAAGCAAAAAAATCATAAATTTTTTTTAATAGTTGTTTAATTAAATGCAAAACAATTAATCTCTCCATTGTTTTTTTGTTTTTGTTTTTTTGCTTTAACATTTAGTTTGCGTCAGTCTGGATTATACTGGGCCAGTGTACTAAATCATGTGACAGAACTAATTAAAAAAAATCAAACTATGATGATATAGATAATAGATGCATAAAAAGCACATTTCAATTTCATTTTGATATATAGAATGGGGATAAAACTGAACATTTTGGTGAAAAGTCATCTATTACAAGTTCAACCACTGGGTGACACAAATGTTTGTACAAAATTTCATGGCAATCCATCCTTTAAAGCGATCTATCTCAGTAATGTCAGACCAAGTGATTGACATCCTTAATAATGCCCCTGACATGCATTGCTAACAACATTAGTAAAAAGAGTAGGCCATGCAGGCTGGGCACCTAATTAATACCTCCATCATAACACCAATACATGCTGATGGAGTCATATCCAAACACAGGAATATGGGATCTGGCAAACTCATCACAGTTAAATGATCTACTGGCACCCTCCACCCTGTTAGTACCATCTCCCATTAGGCTCAGTTTTTGTTTACAGTGCTTTAATAATATAGCATAATCTTATGAGGTGTTTGCTCTCCAACTATCCCATGTTTTAGCAGTTTTTCATTGTTATTTTGAAGTAAACGCTTTTTAGAACAAGGCACTTGCAGTCAGAAAAGACCGTATTTTGTGAAAAATCAAGTTAAATTTTCTGTTTAATTTTACAAACCAGCCCCCAGCTGTCAGAACAGTCTTTTCTGGATTGACTAAACTGTGGTTGCCAGATGGTGGGCTCTCACATAACTGCAAATAACGTTGGCGATTGGTGGAGGCTTTTGGTTGTTGGTTGTTGGAAAGAAAAATATGGAAATCAGAGAAGCAGAAGCAAACAACTTGAATGAAATGTCCCCTCCTGTCTCGTCTGGGCTCTTTTTTGTTCCAGAAAGCTGAAATTAATATAAAACGGTAAACAGAATGTCTTTTCTATAGTAACAGTTTATAGCATGATGGCAGCATGGAGATACAACAAAATGCGCTTCCACTGGTTTCTTGTTCAGCGATTTACTACCTTTACTGGCCGGATTAAAAGTCTCTGAATTTGTTTTCTGTGTTATTTTGAGATCAGTGGAACCAAATGAGAGTGAAGTCATGCTGAAAACTGGAGCTTTTAAATGGCTGCATCTCTGAGAGTCGTGTCGTTACTTTAAATACCATCCCAGGCACACAAAGCCTAATTAGAATAATGCAGTGTCATGTTATTTGGACAAATTATGTGAACGCTAGTATTTTGCATAAGTATCCAAGTAAATAAGCATCCAAATAAACATGCATTAAAACCATGAACTGGTATAACTGTTATGCATATCGTGATGTGGATAATGTCATATAAAACCAATATGTAGCACTTGGGAACTGAAATAATTTGACTGGCGGGGGAGGCTGAACCTTATGTGTCACTTCAGAAACTTCAAAATCAGCCCCATCTGTGGGTGTTTATGATATTTTCTATAAACCGTTGGCTTGACTTAGAAAAGATCTGCTACTCCCTCCCCAGTGTTTTACTTTATTATATATGTTACAGTATATTATTGGATTATTATTACAGATGCACTAACATGTAAGCAACATGTTGGTTTTGCAGTTTATGGAGAGGCACACACTAGTACTTCATATAGTACTACTCAGCTATATACTATTGGGTAGTTTAATTGTAAGCAATGCGTCATATTTTCATGTAACACTTTCATCTGCAAAGTAGCTAGTAAACAGAGCTGTCAAATAAACATTGGGGAATAACAAGTATCATATTTAAACTTGAAAATTAGTGGAGTTGAAGTATAAAGTAACATTTTATATGGTAATATAAAGTGCGAGTACATCAAAATTGTACATAAGTGCGGCGCTTGATTAAATGTACTTTCCACCACTGCTAATTAAACAATAATAAGCACTCTCTAGAAGTGAAACTCTTAAGTGCCAAATGTATCATAACGCGATTGTGTCATATATCAGAGCACAATAAAACTGTGAATACTTCCACTGCTCTGTGTTTTTGAATAAAGAGCTCAGGGACAAATACAAAGCGGTTATTTCTGCCAGTGAATGAACTGGGCACAGGAAGTGGCTGAGATTATGATGTTTCAAAATGCATGTGCATCAAGTAAGGTAGGCCAGACAAATGAAACCAGCGTGACGTCTGAGTCACGTAACTGCTCTGTTCTTTGCGTGGTGGCAACATGCACCATTATGAACGATGGCGCACAAGAAAGCCGTCTTTTCAATGTAACTAATTAACTATATTCCAGAAGAAGCTTGATGAAATATGAAAAGTTCCGTTCATTCAACTTTCAACAAATGCATTAAAGGTTTCAAGTCACTGCGCAGCACAAGCTACCAACAAAAGCACAAAATATCTCTGACCTGTTGGTAAAATTAGCTCCTGAGCTACAGTGAAAACATGGCCAGACAGAGAGAGAAGCAGAACACTGGGCTCCACATCAGACCACACGACCCAGGTTTCACTGCCAGGGTAATCTGGGGAAGAAGGCCTGTGCACAGCTGTTGCCTCAATCTCAAGAGGGTCTCACATCTCACAGTCTGATCCACCGCCCAACCTCCGACACAGCTCTCTTTGCAACTGCCAGCTTGCGCAGTGAAGGAGGAAGTGGTGATGATTGAGATTTTTGGTGGGCTGGGATGACAGGGAGCAAACAGGAAGTCTAACTCTGCCCAACTCCATGTTTCTCATCGTTCCAGTTTTTGTATCGGTTATCTTTTCTGTAATTTTCCTTCTCGGGCCTTCACACTGTTTTCTCTGTATCCTCTGTTTGCTCTCTCCGTCTTTCTGTGTCTCCTTCCCCGAGTGAAGGGAAGGAGGGTGAGGGCAGAGCAGGCAAAGCACATATGGAGGTCCAGGTCAAGATAACCACACCTGATCTGTCTTGAACTGAGCTCTACTCACACTGCAGAACACACACTCACACAGCATTTTAATGCAGTCCCACCTACCTAAATTGATGGGCTACCATTATTACAATAGTACTGTGTATGACTCACCAAGCCTTATGGAGCGACTGTGGAAAATTGCTCCCTGAGAGGAATTGTGGGGGGGCAAAAAAAGGGAATGTCTGAGCATACGATAACGCCTGAAAAGGAATCAATTTGAAATTGTTACTCGTAATCTGTTTTGCCGAAAAGATATGTGAGACAGACGTACTTGTATAGAATGTAGCTATGATAAACTGAATTATCCCCGAGCACAGGCATAAACACACGTACACAACCAAGAGGTAAAATTTTGGGTACACAATTGTTCAGGTTGTCATGACTAAGGTGTGATAGATGAAGAACTTATCAATTACACAGCAATTACGATTGGGGTATTGTAACCATGATGGCAGAGGGGAGAACATGTACACTTAACTGAAGCCAATAAAGGGACATTACAGCTGGGTGTGTAACAGCTCTGTAATGCTGTCAGCTAAGAAGGCAGACATCCATCACTGCACCATGTCCTCAGCAGAGCACAAGGCTACTGGAGAGCTCAACTTCATCGATCATTTTAAACAATGACTATGAAACCAAAATCATTAAGTCAATTGTTTTAAATATTTCTGCTTTCATATTGTGTTCTGTGCATGGGTCATTGACTATAGGCAGCAGGCCCAGGTGTCGAACCTATATACTTTTTTGGTGCAAACTCAAATGTATTGAAATTATCATGAATGTCCGATTGGTTTGATTGTGTTTGATCACATCTAGCAGTCCACTGAGACTAAAACATTCATGATCTCCGGAGGATGAATCCGAATGACTTGGTGACCTGCTGATTGTCCCTACAGCTCCACCATGAGGTTATCATATCTTTTTTCTTTTTTTGTGTGTGTGTGTGAAATTTCTTAACAACTATCGGATGAACTGCCATGCAATTTGGTACCAACAGTCATGTCCCCTTCAGAATAAACTGCAGTAATTTTGGTGATTTTTGGCGACTTTTCATCTTGAGCCATCATCAGGTCACAATTGTTTCCAGCACTTGGAATATGAATAAAATCCCAGCGTACCTTAAGACATTAGTGCACATTAGCAATTAGCTATCTTGCAAAACTATGATAGTGAACATGGTAAACACACCTGCTAAACATCAGCATGCCACTGTGAGCATGTCAGCATGTGGATATCAGCAGGGTTTGGTAGAAAAACCTGCTGTGTTTTGTATTGTAATGAAACTCAGGTATCTTATTAACACTAGTATTGAAAAATGTTCAAGTTGCAAATTATTGCCAATTTTTTTTTTTTATTGCCTCTTTTTTTTTTGAGAGGCTCTACTGGGGTTTTGTTGTTGATGTTGTCCTCTTTTGCATGACTTAATAAATAACGCAGCAGAGAGAGAGACTCTGGGTGTGAAGTGGTCAGCCCTACTTTGGATTGCTCTACTGGTGTTGCTCCACTTTGAGAGGTCCCCAGTCATCTTCATGATGTGAGCAGTGTGTTAATCTCTCTCTCCCCCTCTCTATCTCGATCTCTCCCCCACTCTCTCTCTCTTTCTCACTCTTTTTCCTGGCTGGGAGGAGCAGAGTGGAGCTTTGGAAATGACTCACATCAGAATGGACGCTTGGCTCCTGATGATGGGCACAGTGTTTGTTTCATACATGCATGATGAGTAGCTCAGCTCTCGACGGGGGCCACCAGTTATGGCATAACGCCGCTGCCTGTGGTCAGTGTGTTGCCTAGTCTCAGCTCCCCCTGGGAGAAATCACACGCTGTGCTTCATACTTTTGCTATTTGATATAGCAGTGTGTATTCTGATGCATTCACGTGTGCTTACTGATGCGCGAGACAAGCATGTGAACTGAGCACGGACTCACACAGAGTGCTGAATTGTTGCAGAATCTTCAGAAATCGACAGGTTGTACGTGTGTTGGCGTATGGCTGTTTACGAGCGCAATTTATAATTACCTCCACGGTATATATGCCGTAGATGCACTTGTGTGATGTTTCTTTTCTTGTTTTTTCCACACATGCACAAAATATAAAGGTATAAGACGGCCTTGGGTTTTCACAACGTCTTGTGATTAATAGTGACAGACCTGTGGGAGATATATAGAGTGGGATTTTGTGCATGTAATGAAATATTAAAGTGTAATCCGAGCGACACCAAATATCATAACTCATGGGGCAGACGGCAGAGAATGCTCAGGGTCAGCTCAGTGTGAAGACCCTGCCACAGATGGGACTGTGGAGGACGGATTAGTTTTTATCATTTTTTAATATCTCCAGCATGGCTTGTAATGCATTAATTCAGACATGCATTGAATTTATTGGAAAACTGAAGCAGGGTGAAATGAAAAAAATAGGACATAGGTAACCCAGCTAGAATAGTGACCCCTTTGGTAATCCTCAGTATGCACCGAACCTCTGTAATCACACTATCTTAATAAATAAAAGATCCTGCGGAAATCTGCTGGACATACAAACATCTCAGGGGTTTGATGTTGTTTTTTTTTTTAAGATGACATAATAATGAAGTCTTGTTTGCTTTCTTGTTGGTCCTTCCGGGATTTCAGGAGCTACACGGGATGCATTATTGAGATGAAAAAACAATATGCTTGTAGAAGCTGTTTTTTTTTTTTTTGGATTTGTTTTCTGCGGACTGTTTTCCCATGTCAAAACTTTCTTTATATATTGTTTCCTGGACTAGAGCTTAATGGAAGAGTGGTCAGGAGATTTCGAGCACTGCTCAGAGCCATTTGGTCACAGATCCCTCGCGCCTCTCTCAGTCTATTTCTCTGTCTTTCTCTCTCACTGTCTTTCATCTTACACCTCTCTCACCTGCCACCTGCCTGTCAAAACCTTCACAATCGAGCCTCTATCTTTCACTCCATCGCCCCATGCTCTTTCCTCCTCTCCCCTGCTCCTCCCCCCCCCGCCTTGATGCTGGTCATGCCGGGCCTGCAAGTACTTTGGCAGTGTGTCTGATTAAAATGTAGCCCTGGAAGAAATAAAATATGCGAGGAGAATTTCATAGTTTCAGCTTCTAGCTCCTTGTGCTGGTGGAGACGAGATCTGCACTTTATTTTTTCCCTTTCCTCTCCCGGTGGTTTCTGGCTCCAGTCACCATGTTTCTCTCTGGGTGTTTCTGGATCAAGACATGGCAGTTCTCGCTGCTGAATTATATAAAATCTCTGCTTGGTTTTTAGTTAATTAGCCCGAGCAATGAAGAAGCAGGGGGGATGGGGAGATTGATGGCAAGAGGGAAGGAATGGTGTGTGCGGAGGCGGCGAGGGTAGACTTTCCCTCCTTTAACTTGGTCCAAGTTGGCCCAAAGGAGGCTGCTGGGGAGGGAGTCTAGGTCAGGGCTAAGGAAGGAGAGGAGGGCAGAGCAAACTGAACTTGAGGCTGTGTGGGCAAATGGGAGCATCAGAAAATCATCTCACATCTTAACTGCCCTCAATTTGGCAAATTGCATTATACTCGTCATGTGGAGCTGAACTGTCAGCGTGTGTTAGAGGAGCTTGAAATGCAAGTTTGTGACGATATTACATCTTAATGTTATTACAGATTTGGAACAAGGGAATTATATATCGAAGGGCTGTAGCTGTCACTAAGGAAGTTACTCATATGTGAGAAGCCTTGTAGAAACAGCCCACAATTTTTATTTACCCACAGCTATGTGATCAGATTGGCTATGTGTTAGTTTGGGTGAGAGGGGCTGGTGAAGACCGAAATCCCTTTGCAGGTGATTGAATGCACCTTAAATAATGGGCAGGTAATTTACAACCTGAAAGGAGGAATGCATGCTGCTCTTGGTGGTGCTTGACTAGTCAGAACCGCATTGAAGATATCCTGAATTTGTCTGTTTCGGAGAGGAGACTTGTGATTGTAGATACATATAATCAAATTCTCCTTAAACTCAAAGGTTCTTTCTAACTATGGCATGCTATAAATGCATTGTGAATATCTTAAATGTAAATCTGTCAAACCTGACATCATCATGATCATCGTCTCTCCCAAACTTTAACCAACAACCTTGTGCTGAGATTGTTTTATCAATTACTGCTGAGATGAAAAAAACTTTCTTTTGAGCTCAGAAAAATGGAAATTTCACCATGACAGCTGGGCGAACTCCATCTGCTGTGCCTCATGTGATATGATTGAAACCTCCAGAGCAGCTACTAAATAAAACTTGTGGTGAGATTATTTTGTCATCCAAGTAGTTCACGATCACAGTTGTTCCGTGGTTAAATGAAGTAGTCACAGTTAAGAAAAAAAATCCTTGTTTTCCCCTTAACAGTCATAGAAGTAAATTTGTAAAGCACTCACAAACAATGTCACACCGCCGATATATAAAAGGACCAGACCAGAAAACCTTTATGTGGGTTGTTTTGAAAGGGCAGCATTGATATGACAATTTGTTGGTTTTGTTCTATCTGAAAATGTCAAATTTTACTATTATTAACTATTCACCAAAACTGTCTCAGTCTGAGGTGATGAAAATATTGGCAATGCATCTTTTATTTTAGATCTGTTGGGCCTCCTGTAGTTTAAATTCAGAAGTGGTGCTCAGTTCAAATTCATAGTGCAGCTTTACTGCAGAAAACTTCTCTTAAGTGTCTGATCAGTCCAGAGCCCAGACTTGATTCTCAGTTAATGTTTTCAAGACTGCTGTATCATGAAAAAATGTAGCTTGTGAGATTTAGGTTAAGGTTTGTAACTGGAAGTTGCTTAAAATCAGTGTCACCATTTCAATGTAACTTAAAATAGCTTTTCTTTCCCTCATTGAAACCTTTATTTACCAACAGAATTAGCTAATTAACAACAGCCCAATAGTTTTCAATTAAGTGCATTGGAGGAAAGTTCAGGTTATGATGCAAATTCAGACTCCATCCTTAATAAAAGCATCTGGAGCTGCACTCATTCTGAGTCACAGCTGGACCACACATGCTCATGCGTTCTCTCCGTGTCCTGGTCAGAAAAGCGTAGATGGAACCAGTTTCCTGAAGCTTCAGTTCACTTCGCTCACCAGATGTCACCCTCCCCTCGGTAAACACTTGGACCAGACCCCAACCTGCATGTAGCGACATGATCAGTCAGTGACAGTGACATAATGTGGCACCTAGAGAAACAGACAGACAGAGACACAGGCGGAGAAACAGAGACCAGCGAGAGGCTGGACATCTGACTGCAGAGGGCTTCTGTACGTTCAGCCGAGGAGAGTGTGAACGCTGTAATGCAGCACAAACAAGGAGGGCAACAGCAACACAGAGTAACCCCTGAAGGAGCAACCGGGCAATGCTGATCCAACTCTTCTTCCTCTTCTCATGACTTTGGCCAGAGAAGTTGGCAGCAGCATAACCTTAAACTCTCAGCGCATGTCGGCTGTAGTGAAATAAGTTGCATGAGTGACTGCAGGAAGTTCAACTAAATACAGTTTAGGGATGAAAAGACAGTGATCGCTTGGATGAATCAAGTTAATTTGCGAGCTCTGTGATCCATCTGACTCATCCTGTACATACTACAGGGCTTTGGAAGTCTTCATTTCTTTCATTCTATTTTTATTACTAACTTTTCAGTCCTGTATTTTATATTTATTGAAAATTGTGTGGGTGTTTGTTCTGCTACAGGATACAGATCTGCTCTGTTAAGAAAAAAAAAAGTCCTGTGTTCTAGTTTGAGAGAATAAATCTGTACCCGAAAGGGAACAATTCATGTTTTACATTTTTGGTTTCATGACAATGTGCCTGGTGCCTACCTAGACAGAAATGATTTGCATATAACCAAGCAAATCATTTAACTTGAATATCTATAATCTGCTGAAGGTGACACTGCTTAACAAGAAAAGTGATATTTGCACATCTGTGTTCAGAGGGAGGAGTAGGAGAGTAAGAAGAGTCTATTAAATGTATTCAACAGCTGCATTTCAGTCAAGTGTCATCTGTCAGGCGTTTTTCCATCAAAAATAACAATCAGACTTCATATATCTCTACAGCGCATTCTTGCAAAGAAGGGAGAGTAGTACACCAATGTCTTTTCACAGGTTAGCGAATTAGCTAGTCAGCTGTAGCGCATTCAACAGTTAAATAAGTTACCTGCAAATGTCAACATCGGTCACTTTAAGTGCTAAATGGCGTTGTCCTTATTCTTCTGTATCATTGCTAATTAGACGCTGGCTGTCCTCAGCTTGTAAGCTACAGTGCTGCTAAGCTGTAAGTCAAACACACATTTCTGACGTTCTTCTTTTCTTTTGATGTTTTCAGAGATTACTGTTATTTTTTTATTTTTTTTATTTCACTGAATCCCATTAGCTCCTTGATCCACCTTGATTTTTGACTGTGAAAGGGGGCGACTTTGCTGATCTCTTATTGGCATTACTAGCTGTTCCACATGACAAACAGAGACTGGTCAGTGCTTGTTTTAGCACATGATTCATCCTAATAACTACTGGGGTTTCCTGACTCCTCTAGTACCACCATGAGGTTGATGATTGTGAGCATGTTGCCATGTTAGCATTAGCATTTAGCCAAAAGCACCAGCTGTGCAAGAGAACAGCCTCAGAAAGCTGCAAGTGTCTAGTTTTCTGCCCCATCACCTCTTCTACTCCTACTACCTCTTCTGCTCTCCAATGGTATCCCTGTTCCTCTTGTTTTCTCGGTTTTCATTTCCTTCATATTTCTTCTCCGTCACCCTGTACGGTTGGATGTTTTCTTGTAGTTGTGATAAGGAGGCCAGCGTGATCTCATGTCTTGCTACATCAGACAGCAGAGTACTGAGTGGCCAGCATCATGTCCTGATGGCCTGCTGAGCCACATAAATCAAACTCATGTGCACACAAGGACAGAAAGAAAGAGATTAAAAAGATATCTGGGAGAGATTGACTACCCTGTTGCCTTGTAAAGTTGAACTGCTAAAAGGTTAAAAAAATACTACTATATATACATACCTTTGCAGTAGTCTGGTATCACAGATCCCTGTGCAGACCTTGAATGAGTAAACCTTCTCTTCGAGCGCAACACACACCCAGAATTTATGGCGTAGTTTATCAGCCGAACATCATTCTTGAGATCGACTGGAGGACTTAACCTTAAAGTAATATCAGAAATGATGTGTCCACAAATTTTGTCCTGCCATTATTGTGTGCCTCAAGGTTTATCACATTTTACGAAATCATCATCAGGCAAAGCAATTTGTATTTAGCTGGATGTGCATTATTTGGAGATTGCCACATCCACTAAAAAGAGATTAAATTGAGATTTACAAATGAATGTTGCTGATAAATGTTTTCTTTCTAATTTTCCTGGATGTTTAATCCACAGGGTCAGTGCTTCCCACAAACCCCGCTGTGTCACCCATGTCAATTCTGTAATTCACATTCCTCCCCCTTTTCAGCATTTTTATATCAGACATACTACCTGTTCCCAGTTATTATCTTTTGCTGGAATTACAAAAAGCTTTAAAATGTAATGTTGTTGTGCTTTAAATACTATGAAAGTGAAAACTATTTTGGAAATGTGAAAAGGTCTTAAATCAAGCTACCAGCTAAATAGATGCACCAAACAGCTCTGGTGTCTTTATGCACATTGCCTCTGCAATGATTTCTATTTTGGTAAGAATTGATTTTCATCTGCGATAACAAATGTTCTTCGTTGAGATATCAACACACCCTCCCATTTTCATTTACCACATCTTGATGTAGCAAAGATTGGATTCTGTTGCCAAATGGTTTAGTTAATGATTTCATTCTTGTTCTTCATTGAGATATCAAACCCCAGTGTCTCCTTTTCATTGTAGAAAAGGAGATTACAATCTGTTGCCAAATCGTTTCCTACTTGTTTCATAGATCAGACTGAATGTCATGTTAGATAAAGAGGCGTCAATCCTTTAAGTCGCAGATGTTTTTCCATATGTACATGCAGCAGTGGATTTGTGTAGCACACTGACTTGGAATTTCTGTTTTCTTTTTTTAGACATCAGAAAAAACTGGAGACTCATCATATGCAACAGAAGTTATTAGATATGATTTTTGACATGGGCATAAGATATTTATACATTTAAATTTCATAACAAGCTCACCATTGATTTTAGTTAAAGAAACGTAATTCAGTTGACAGTTTTGTCTGCGCTTTATGTCAGTCACTTAAATTCACTTAAATTCAGTCATCTGAATTTTTCCATGGTTTGTGTGTGTGATGTTATGATTTACAGTACAAAAGCAGTTTTTCAGAAGAGCCTGTCATTTACTTTTACAACATTAGTGTCTCTTTGCAAAAGTGGAGGAACACATAACCTGTTTTTTCTCTCTAGCAATGCACCTTTAGTACCTGTTGAGGGTTATTTTTCACGTGTTCACAATGCATTTACTGCATGTTATTTTCTAACAGCTTACAAGGAGGTATCAGTGCTCAGAACCAAATGCCAAACGTATTTTGAAAATGGAAAAAAGGGAAGCTAGAAGTTACAATATTGGGATGATCCCCTGCATTATCGATTTCTATCCAACACCAAAGGGAAGTTTGAGAGGGTACAACGACAATAAAGTTCACAGTAGAAAAATATCCACACTGCATTTTATTTTGTAAAACCCTCCAAACAGTTGATGATCAGTAGAGCAGCTTGTACACACAGTATGATTTTTTTGGCTACTCATTTAAAGTAGATCTAGTCTTTGTGTGGATTTGTAATAATTCTGGCACTGTCAAGACGGCCCCATTTCAGTTTAGTTTTCAATTAGCAGCTAATTGGGATTTTCCAGAAGGCCTGTGAAAAGCTTTACCAAGACCACAAACAAAAGTGTCATGCCAAAGCCAACTGTAACAAAAAAAACTGAAGAGCTCTGACGGCCGCTGGAAAGGCAGCAAAAGGTTTTATGTTCATATGTTAGTGGTTAGCGGGGGAGAGAGAATAATATGGTCCTCACTTCTCACTGCACCTATGTAGCTCTTACACTGTGGTAGAGGTGTTCTTATTCTGAGGTACTTGTACTGCACTTCAGTATTTTATTTTATGCTTCTTTATACTTCACTGCATATAGAAAAGGGGAATGTTGTACACTACATGTATCAGCGCACTAGTTATCATCATTATACAGTAAATTAAAGTACCCAGCAGCATATAAAATCACCAAAATTCGTTTCACCTCTGCCAAGTACAGAATTAAAATTCTCCAGTTTATGTTAATGCATCAAAAATAATCATCCAAAATTGTGATATAATATTAGCACTGTGATCGAGGCCATTTGGTACTTTTATTCTGTCACTTTAACTGATAATATTTGAATTAATTACAGTTTTAAATGCAGCATTTTTATTTTATTTATTTTTTTTCAGTCTGTCTGTATAAATAGCAACTTGAACATTGTTTATGGAAAGACACTTTCAGAAGCATGTAGAAAAATGTTGATGATTTGGGTTGGTTGAATTTGAATAGAATATCACATTTCTTTAATTTTTCCAAAACAGTGTAATTTCTAAATTATATTTATGGCTATTAATCAAACAGATGAGTTGCTAAATGGCTGTTTAGTTTATTTTTGTTCACTCTGAGAAAAACAAAGATATAGGTGTTTTCACAGTGTGGATATCCCCCTTTCCAGACTCGGTGCAGTGAGGGCATAAAATCAGATTGCTAGAAGTTAGTGTTTGCTTTGCTGAGAGCTTCAGAGTGCGAAATGCATAATGTCATTACTGATTCAGTCAGCAGAGGGGGTTGTCAGGAAGGATGGAGAAAGTGGAGGAGGAGTAGGAAGGAACAAAAAAATCTCACCTAAAATTAAAAAAATGTCACAAAATGAAATAAAGATGAGTGCTCAGACCGACTGCATATAAAAGACAATCCTGTGAAATATACATGGCTGGTAGGAGAGTTGAGCAGAATGCCAAGCTCCGAACTCTACCTGTATCCCACAATACCAGCCGTGATCTTGAGCCCGATGATCATCCCAGAACATTTAGGGATCAAGCCAACCGCTGCGATCTGTCCAACGCAGCGCTTCCCTGCTCACCAAGGCAACAAGAGACAAGAAGACATAGAAGGGAAGAAACCATTTCCCATATTTAATAAGATTTGGTGTTATTTTTCCCTGTCTGTAATGCCTTTATTATTGCGAATTGGCTTAGCAGTGAAAGGTATTGATTGTGAGCCAGAGCCCCAACTGGGACTGAAGAGAAGAAAGCAGAGATGGAGGGTGTGGGCTGTTACCAGCAGGTGATTTGTATGTGTTTAAAAAGAACACTTTCCCCGTCATGTAAGGTGTTATTTTCCAGCGTACTTTACTCAGACATGCTGGGTGCATTTATGTATTTGAATAAATCAAAGCAGGACTTCAGTCCCACACAAACTACTTCTACTATATCTCTTGTATAACAGTATAACAACAGTAGCAGTATAACAATTGGTGTGTGGCACATGTAGGAGCATGACCACCGAATGCTAGCAAAATTCACAAGCTTATTGAAGGGGAAATGATTCTTTTATTCTAGTTGATTTGAGAAAAAAGAGACATTACACACATGTGCATGTGTAGTTACTGTAATGTAGTTTAATTATGTTGAATTTAGAGCGGTTCTGCTGCTCATTTGATCCCACTTAGGCCCACATGTGCTACAGCAGGACATTGTTTTAGTTTTTCCAGACACCCTTGACCAAAACGAATAAATTGGAGTTGAAAAAAGTCTGAAGGGAAAGATATATGGAGATGATGAGTGAGTGATTGTGTTCACGTTCCTATTCTTAGCCTTGCAGTGGGGAAGCAGGACTAATGATGCTTCCTGACCTTAATGCCTAGCACTCAAGGTCAGCCCTCCACTGATGCATTGTGGGCAAGGTGTCCTGGACTGCTGAGGAGCATTGCCAGATTGAGTTTGTTGTTGTTGTGGTTTTCTGTGACTTTGCCCCAGAATTTATCACTGTTCTTCCTGAAAGAATAACAGATACAATCACAGAACCAGCAATTCATTCAGCAGTGCAGCTCTGAGGGGAACCACCAGCTCTTGTTGTGCAAGTTACACACCCCATTTTTTAAAAACTTTTTTCCTGAAGTTATACACTGATAATTTCCCACTAATGCTAATGGGAAAATAATGTAAGTCAGACAAAGGATGCAGGTCTTTCAAATAGACTGAGCAAGCTGTAATTTAACTACCTGGCTAGCTTTATTCATACTTGTTTTTTGCATGGTAGAATCATTCCCTCCAAAAGAAGAGACAGATCCAGAGTCTGATTTATATTTCACGCTCTCAAGCACAGCTGCAGTGGCAGCAGAGTTCTCCCATCCAACAGTTGAAAGTAGTCTACGTGACTGTTTAAGTTATTCAGTCTCAAAGCGCTAGTCTGAAATTAATTATAAACATAATTTTAACTCAATGTTTGCTTCTGTCTGACCTTCCCAGTCTGGATGTCAAAGTGGTGTTTGGAGTTGCTTGTTAAAAGATATGCAGAGTGGTGGCTCGTCACCAACCTCATGTAAACAGAGTAGGTTCAGTCATTATGTGTCTCTGGTCGGTCCTTTATTGGCATGCCAATGGTTTAATGGAGCTTTATGAAATTAGAATTGATTTCATTGTGGCTTTTACATTCTGTGTTTTTGACCAGAGTATCTGTTTGTTTTTA
The DNA here is from genome assembly GCF_042242105.1 of Pempheris klunzingeri. Classification (NCBI taxonomy): domain Eukaryota; kingdom Metazoa; phylum Chordata; class Actinopteri; order Acropomatiformes; family Pempheridae; genus Pempheris; species Pempheris klunzingeri. The sequence continues at coordinate 16,583,150 of NC_092013.1, forward strand.
ATGCAGCTGATAACCACACAGAACAGAAGAGATGTCTAGTCGCCTGTTGAACTTGGACTACGTATTGCTGAAAAGCTTTTCACATTCAACCTTTATTTTAATGGCATTTGATGACTTAAACACGTAAAAACTCTCCAGAATCTCCTGGAGAGATTTCATGGAAAAATTAAAACCCTACATTCATCACAGTTATTCACAGGTTTATAAGTGAGGTGCAACCACAGTAATGGTGGCTTCCGCCTACACCCCGCATTTGTTTATAGCCCCGTTGAAACAAAACCTGAGTATGCAAATGATGTATACTTATGCCTTTTTTCTTAGATGATGAATTTGAAATAGGTTGTGTTTGCAAGCTACTCTTAGAGTGTATCTCTCACCTGTCTTGGAGGATGAGAAAGTGCATAACGAGACAAAGGGAGAAAGGATTTCTGACAAAACAAAGGGGGAGAGGAATAAGAATGAGGCAGCAATGCAGATCAAGGTGCAACTGGGAGGAAGGCTAAATGTTGTCTAGAAGGACGGAGAGTCAGCCTGTCTCACTTGCTTGGATCATTAATTTGTGTTCTAATTAGCAGGAATGCCACAGTTGGAATGTGACGCCTGCGTAAGGATGAGGAGTGTGTGTGTGTGTGTGTGTGTGTATGACCTGCCCTGGCTCCAAGTCTCCTGGCTTGTTAGAAATGACAGATTGACGCTCTCCTGCACCCCCCAACCACCAGGCCCACCCGACTCCCCTACCCAACCCACCCATCTGCTCTGGAAACACGCCAGATCCTCAGACCCTTCTTGTGTTTACACCAGGTGGGTGTTTGTTTGTGTGCGTGTCAGCCAGTTCAGTTTTGTCATTGTAGGTCTGTCTGGACCACAATGGGAGCTCAAGGAAATTGTAGTCATGGATTTGTTGCATCCATCATTTTCTTCACTGTGAATGCCAAGGCCGAGCTGGTTTTGTTGATATAAGCTGTTTTTCCTTTTAAGCGCGTGCTGTCCAAACTGAGGCTATGCTACACAGAACATAATGTCATTGACATCTGCCTAAGATGCACATTATGAGTCCTTGGATTCAAACGTGCTAAAGACTGGTTGCCAGCCGAGTTAAAGGATTCAGCTGAAACTAAGATTCCCACCCAAAAACTATCCTAAGAGTTCTGTGAAAGTGCTGGCATTGACTTCACAGGTCACTATTAATTTCCTGTGTGTTCTCTCTCATTGTGGATAAACTGCTCCAGCCAAGCTTTTCATCAGCTGTCCCCTGATTTTTAAAGACCCAGACGGTGCAGTGAGCCTTGCCTCCCCAGGGCTTGAAAAACATTCATTTAGATAGTGCCAATATCCAATCTCCCATTACGTTTCTTCTGGACATATCTTTAAGGAAAAAACGAGGGAGAGAAATGTATCAGTGTTGATATCCTTTGGTCAGTGACATCACATTTATAAAGGCTGTGTGTCTGTGTGTGTGTGTGTGTGTGTGTGTGTGTGCGCGCGCGCACATGGACTCTGGGAAGTGCTGTGTGTGTTTACTGAAGCTATTCCAGTAAAGCATCTAGCCCAGGGACAGAGGAGAGCTGGCCCACGCGGTAATTGAACCACAGATCCTGTTGGACTATCAGTCACAAGTCTTGGTCTGTCCAGAGCCTTTTATCGCTGTTGAATCAACACAAGCAATGTGAATGAGAGCAGGTCAGTAATACAAATGTAGCTATCATAGCAGTGTCACAATTTGCCTTCGTACGAATCTTCTGCTACAGGTTATCTGGACCTGAGAAAAACGGTTTTAAGTTTTTGCAGGAGTCACAAAAGTATGATGGGTTAATGTGCAATAGCAATTTGTCAACTGTCATACACTTTATCGTGTATACCAAGCAGTGTATTTAAAGACTAACATAAATGTTTTTTTTGGTTTGGTCATCGTTTTCTGTTGGTTTTGAGAACATTGTACTACACTAATCTGGGTACAGAGAGACTTTGTTAAGAAGTCAGGTGGGCAAAAAATGAGAACTTAAATGGTAAGATTAAAAAATGTAACTCAAATTTACTTGAAAAGGAAAAGGAGGGTGAACAGGTAAAATATTACACAAACCATTAAGTTTCATCACAATTCATAGATCAACTTCTTGGTTCGACAACTTTAACCTACTTTGCTGCCTTTCTATTTACAGGTCCTCGCTTTAAACCTGGCTGTAGCAGTGTCAACGTGTTCCCAGATCTCTCCAGTACAGCCAGACTAACAGCCAGGCCAATATTTCAGACAATATCATAGATTTATCTGTATCGCAGATGTTGGCTGATAAGTAAGAAAGAAATAGTAGTTTGGAAAAGCCACAGATAGAAATGTCAGCAGGACTGCTTTATGGCATTATTGTTTTTAAGGATATTTACATTGCAATAAATAATCAGCAATCAATTAATCAATCAATGAGCCATTTTAGTAATTTTTCATTATTTCTTGACTTTTTATAGACCAAATGATTAATCCATGAACTAATTTGCTGAGTAATTGGTCTTGAAAAAACTCTGTAGTTGCAGCCCTATTCATGATATAATATAACGATAATATGATAATATCCCATCATAATTATGCGAAAGTTACAACATTTTCAGATTTTTAATTCATCGGTTTTAACAAGAAGGCATCAGCATCAACACCACACATCCAGTATGAGTATCACTATATAATCCTCTCTCCATAGGGTGCACAGATGTGTTTTTCGTTGAATGTATGCATGTGGGCATCTGTGGTCAAGGATGATGCCTATGTGTGTGTGTGTGTGTGTGTGTGTGTGCACATCTGGGTGCTGACAGTGACCAAGTGATGAGCCACCAGGCAGCACCCTGCAGGTGAGATGACCTGAGCTAAAACAAAGCGACTGTCCTATCAGGTAAAGAGGGAGAGAGAGAGGAATACTGCCGACCTTGGTAATGTTTTCGGCCTGATGGAAAGACAGCAGGCAGGCAGGCAGGCAGGCGGCCCGGAGAGACATAGGCCTACTTACACTGGTGGATAGCATGACACAAATAACCGCAGTGGACACAATTGTCTGTGGAAAGACAATCCTGTGTTTCTCATTTCTGTACATTTCTACTTTGATATTGGGTCTCGGAGTGTGAAACCAAGTGAATGATGGAAGGACACCGTTTCTGAGGCAAGGCGAGTAAAGAGGAAAGACAGAGGGAGGGAGCGTGTGAATGAATACCTCGGACAGTTCTGGGTGAGCAGAGACACTGACAGCTTCTCTCTCTTTCTGTTTGTTTTTCCTGGCCTCTGTCTCTCTCTCATTCCCTCTCAAAATATCATTACTGCTCAAGTCGACTCCTCTTCATCTCCAGAGAGGTTTCTCTATGAAGTCCAGTCCACGCTAAGCAGTCGCTGGATTGATTAGGTTTCTATCTACAGTATACACCCCCCTCCGCCCCTCTTGAGCCTCATCCTGAGGAACAGAATGAGAGCAGGGCTGCTGGTCAGCACTCCGGTTTTCTGCGTCCAGATGGTGGATGTGAAAGATCCCAGTTAGGGGTCCCAATGCTGCGTCCTTGAAGCCTGGTGATTTATACACTGGCAAAGGCATCCAAAAGGCAGAAGAGGAGAAAACTAAGTATACATTGTACACTCAAAATTGTATGTGTTGTGTTATCTTCATTAAAATTTTCTATCATTTCCAGTTCCTTTTAATCAAATTACTCTCCCAGACAAAGTCATGCTGGAGCTCATCTTGTGCTTTCTATGCAAATAATACTACAGCAGCCTTGTCGCTTCAGCCTCAGTAGCAGGTGTGTGTTTTCATGTGTGTGCATAACCTTGAAGTGAACAGGGGAATGTCGTAGTGCCCTGCTGCCAGCATCTCTGAGGGGTTTTATTCATTTGGCACCTCCCACTGTTTTCTCTCCAATTAACTCTGCCATCAGCTGTGGTGAAGACAGCCCGCCCCAAGCCGGAGAGCCATGCATCCCCTCGCAGGTTTGAGCTTTGCCCCTGAACAGCCCCTCTCAGCCCCACCCGACATAGGCCCCAAACGCACAGAGAGCATCCTTCACAGCAGGGAGGGAGCAGACATGGAAACGCTTAGTCGTTTCATCTTTGTCTAATCACGCTATTACATCCCAAAAGTCAGCTGACTCCCAGAGCAGGGAGAGAGACTAGGAGGGTGGGACTTTGGCAGCAGGATGAAAGCAAAGTGGGAAGTAAGGATGAATGGGGAGATGGACTAAAGCTTGAGGGGCAGAAGAAATTAAGGAAGGATCTATCAGGAGCCAGTTACAGTTCATGGATGGGTGGATGTATGCTTGCAAGGAAGTAAGGGAAGGAAGAATGGAAGGATAAGAAAGTGAAAGAAGAAAGGGCAGAGGGATGAAAGGAGTTTATGAAGGAAAGACAAGGGAAGCTGTCAGGAGGTGGTTGTTACTAGTCGTGTCATTGTCACGGAACAGTGAAGAAATAAATGGACACCAGGAAAGAGTAAATAAAGCAAAGAAGGGTGGAGGGATGAGGACATTAAAGAAGGAAGTAAGGATGGAGGAGAGGTAGAAGTGTGAAAGAAGTTGCAATTCTAGTCATGGATGAATGAACAGGATAAGAGGAGATAGAGGAAGGAAGGGTGGGAATGAGAAAATGGATGAAGAGGTGAAGACTTGAGGGATGGATTAAGGAAGGTGGAAGGAAGTATCAGAAGCTGGTTATAACTAGTCTTGTTTTCATCAATGGATGGGAAAATGAATAGAAGGATGGAGAAAAGGAAGGGTGAATGAAATAACTAAAGAAGGGCAAGAGATTGCAGAAATCTGGGGGATGAATGAAGGAGGATGTATTCGGAGCAGGTCACAGTTCTCATAGTCATATACAGGTGGACTGATGAAAGGATGGAGATGTGGAAAGCAAGTTTGGATGGAGAAACTTTAGGAAGAAACAATGGATGAGGGATCAAAATATTGAGGAGAGTATCAGTAAGAAGTTATAATTCTAAACATGGATAAAAGGAATGGAAAGATGAAAGGAAGAATAAAGGGAGAGAGAGAGAGAGAGATGAATTAGGGAAGGAAGCATAGTGACAGGTAGTCTTTTGGCCATGGATAGATAGAAGGATGTAAACATAGCAGGACATGAGGAAGGATAGAGGGATGGAAGGTAGAGGGAATGATGAGTTGTGATGCCACTGATGGACTGAAGGATGGCAAAATGGATCAATGAAGGAAAGGAAGGAGAATGGTGGGATTAGATTGACGATGAGGAATCAAGAAACGAATAAAGGAACGAGTCATAATTTTGGTCATGTCATCATAGTTGGATGGGTGGATGAAATAACAGAGGGGAGGATAATGGAAAGAGTGAAGCAAGAATGGAGGGAGGTTGGACAGATAAGATATAGAAACTTTGGGAAGGAAAGAGGGCAGGAAGTGTCGGGATGAGGTCATAAATCAAGTTTTATGAATTGGATGGATGGATGGATGGATGAATGGATGAATGGATGCAAGAAGTAAACGAAGGAGGGATGGATGGACAAACAGGGTAGAATTAAGGAAGGAGAAATCCAGAGCTAGTCATAATTCTTGTCATGTATGGATAGATGATGGATGGATGGATAAAGACATGGAAAGATACAAGGAAGAGAAAGAGAGAGAAAGGATGGGGGGACTGAGGGGTGAAGGAAGACACAAATAAAGGCAGATTGAAATGAAATGAAATGGGTTTTAGGCAGTGGGACCGCAGGTGGCTGGTAAAAAAGGGAAGCGAATGGAAGGAAAAAGAGCAGGTCTTTATTATGGTGAGTAACTTTGACACGCTCGTGTTGTGCCCAGCGCCAGTCCATCCGTCATCCAGCACTCCTACTGATGAGCACTGGAAACAAATCTGAGGCTTTATTTTGCCGCCTGGGTGACTTGTCGGAGTCGTCACAGACCCGTGTGTCCCTGTATCCCTGTATCCCTCCCCAACTGACGTCTCCCAGGCTCGGTTTCACCCGCTGGGAATCTCTGCCTCCCCTCTCCTCCCTCCTTTGCTTCTCGTCTATTCATTATGCAGATGGTTGCCCTTTTTTCTTCTTCTTCTTTGCCAGTCCCTCGTGTTTATTTGATTCTTTATTTATCTCAAATGTTTCTGCTGTTTATCTGTTTGACAAGTGAGTGTGTATATGCGCTTGATAAGTTGCGAAACACAGAGGGCATCAATCACTGTCACTTAGTTGCTCAACACGTCGCTCATGCTGCCAGAGCCCGAGTACCCTGCACCCCCTCCCAACCTCTTTTGCTTAGTCTAACCTCGATGAATTTTAAACTCTTTCAATACATAAATCTATGAGAGAGAGAGAGAGAGAGTGAATGAGAGAAGAGGGGGGAGGGTGGATGGTGATGAGGACAAGTGCTTTTGTGCTTTTGCAATCTGAGTCAAATATATGTTTACACGTTTACAAATGAGAAATCCAGGAGTGCGACGTCAGTATTCATATTCCCCCACGCCCGTGGCAGCCCGCCTGCCGCTGCAGGCCCCCTCCACTAGCAGACTTCTGGAACAGTTATTTAGATGAATGATTAAAGTTAAGGCGCAGCCAGCAACAGTCTCACCACTCTTATATAAGGAAGAATGGGATAGCTGTCATCTTTTGATGCATTGCCTGCCATCCCGCATGCAAACGAGACGCCCTGACTCCACCGATGCCTCCCCAGTCCTTCGTCCCTCCCTTCCTCTCCAATGGGTCCCCAAAGAGTCGCCTTAGGTGATTGATCAGGTGCCATGGCATCACTGGAGACATGTGGGAAGTCTGCCCACCCAGCCAGTCAGGCAAAAACACTCCTGCATGCTGATCTGATGTGATCAGTGAGATAGGAGGAACAAGGGGGGACTTCTGCACAGTTAATCTATGGCTACTAGTAGAGTCAGCTTCCTGAGAGCAAAATCTTCAAATGACTTCATAGATAAAGTATACTGCAGTTTCTATTAAATGCCCCCCTCATCTTCCTTTGAGCAGACGGCATAGAGAGATGTTAAAGAAGATAATGCCATGACATGAGATGTTAGCTGTGATTTCAACGTCCTAACTGATTTTTAAAAAACTGATTATAGGCATACGGCAAGATTAAAATACTTCTCATTCAAGTTATGAGACTGCATTTGATGAGAATCAAGTCATTTTTAGACTTTTATAATTTTTATTGATTAAATTCCGATTTGACACTGATATATGGTTGATATACTGCAGTCATTTAAACAAAATGAGTAGCCATGACTTCATTGATACACATCATCTTAATCCAGCACATTCTGCGCTGCATAGTTCAACTTTATTGACTTTTCTTAAGGTCACGTTACCTCATTTTGAGTTGTATAGGATGCCCATATGAGTCTTACTTTCAAAGGCCAAGATAGACAGCTAACATTTTCAGGTACCAGTGCCTAGAAACCCTGGCATCCCCTTAATTAAACACAACATACCTGCCGCCGCTCGCTTTCTGGACATTTTTCTGTCTCGACAGAGAAAATATACGTGTTAAAAAGAGGGATGCACACTCCTCTTTAGTTGAAATGTAATGTTCTTAAGATGAAAAGTTGCAGTCAGGTGTTTAAAATGTCTGCGGGTGAGGAGTAGAATTGAACAGTGGCTTCAGCAACAGGTCTTTCTCGGCTGCACAGCTGGTTTCAGTGTACACTAACACTAATTGTTGTATTCAGTGCTTTGTGCTACATGTTTGCTGTTGGCTTGTATGAGCTTTTGGCTGATTTCCTCTCAGTTAAGTGGCTCCACTGCACATCTCATTGTATCATTGTACCAATGAGGACATTATTGCCAGTACCACTGAGATTTTAGGTGTTGTGCGAATGACTGATCTTCTTTAAGGTTTGTTGCTGCATTTTAATTCTTAGTTTCTTTTAGGACTGTAGCACTCCTGAGGTTTTGCTTAGGCTGTTACATTTGGGATTCACCATGTATTAATGCATCATGAGTACGTGTTTTCACTGATTTAGCTGTAACAGCATAGTTAAAACGTACATGATTGAAAACTCCCACACACAATACTGACACTGATACGCTGTGTGTTGAAACCATTGTGTGCTTATTTGGCAGTGGCTGATACTCATTGAATGATTGTGCAGTCCTGTGGGTTAATATCTTACATAGTTTCATAATCCCAGCTATTTTTTTTTTTTCACAAAAGGGGCTGTTAACAAGAGCGGTTATTCAGGGTAATCTATGTGAGTGTTTAGCCTTCATTTTTTCGCTTGTGTTATAAAGGCAGTATGTCTTCTTCCCAAAGACTTGGAAAAACAATTAATTTTATGACACCTCCAGTTTTCGGTTGTTGCTTTTAAATCTGTAATTCGCTGCACTGCGATCCTCTTGTGCACTCGAGTGGTTTACAGCTGAGTGTGACAGTTTGGACGAGTTTGGATTATGATGCAAATAGAGAAGCTGCTTCAGGTGTCGAATTTAGCTGTTTTTATCTTAATGAATAATGTTAAAAGAAAATTAGATTGTGGCAATATGTTTCTGAGTTCAGACTTGGACTGCAACATACTATAGCTGTGCTGTTTGCTGTAGACCATGTGCGGTATCATGTGACCTTATCTTACCAATACATTTCTGCATTTCCAATATTAGTGGCATCGTTCTTCGGCCAATGCAGAAAGTATGGATTCTGGACTTTTGTGTAAAACTTCTGCTCATTATCAACCAGAGTACTTTTTGCCTGATACATAAAATTGAAATAAAATTATTTCAGAGCTGAGCTGGTCTTCTTGAAACAATATTACAGATATTACTTCTCAAGAAACCTCTGATTATTCTCTATGAGGTGAAGTGATTCTTATTTTTGGCTTATTGCACTCATAATCTCACTCTGTGTCGTATATATATTGTCTTTTTACCTTCTCCCTCTTTGCACTTTCTTTTCATATTGTCTTACAGACCTTTCTGCTTTCTCTACACTAGTTCTCTTATTCGTTTTCTTCTTCTCCCTTACTGTGTTATCTGTCTCGGCTCCATTTCCTTGCTCCCTGATACTCCCTGACTCAGTAGCTTTCATTTTCATGATAATCCAGCGACACCACTGGACTGCGAAATCGCTTTTACTGCCTTTTCTTTTTCTCTTTTTCTCTCTCTCGCTCTCCCTCTCTCTCCATTTTCCCCCTGCTGGTTTATCTTTTTTCCTCCTGGCTTTATTTTGCTTTTTGTAATTAAATGTCATTTTTAGTTCTCCCATTTTTTGAAGAAGAAGAAGAAGAAAAGTTTCTTTTTTTATTATATGATCGTTGTCAAAACAGAGTGGAGTCACTGCTGGTAGAAGTGAACATGTCTGAGCCACAGCACCAACCTCCCAGCTCCTGAATATATTCAGTTCAGCTTTGCCTCTCAAATTATTACAGCAGTATTGAGAATTTTGTAAAACTACGTGATGTCCTCTAACCAAATTCATATAGGTTCAGTTATATCTATTATGTCTAATGTGTCTGTTGACAGCTCTGTCCAAAGGCAATCATCCATCCATCCATCCATCGTCATTGCTCTTCCAACTCCAGGTCATGGTGGCAGTAGACTAAGTAAACCACATCCTGTAACATTTCCACAGAGATTCTGCCGTATTCACGAGGCAGCTGGGATATCCCTGGGATGAGGCCTATGGGTCTGGCCTGAGGTGCTACAGGAGGGCAACCTGTGATGTTTGGGCACAACTGAAAAAATGCCCAAAACATCTCAACTCGCCCCTTTCAATGCAAGTAACAGCCCCCTGTCACCCTCACACACTCAAACTTAGTCTCACACTTTCAGTCCCATCTTTATACCACCTGCCCAGCAGCATCTTATCAGTAATCAGTGTCAGTTTATCTAGAGTGAAAGTTGCTCTTCATTTTGCTCTTAGGTCATATCTTCTGTGTCGTGAAAGGCATTTCTGCCCACCTGCTGCTTGGACCTGTTACCTGCTACCTGCCTAAAAACCTGCCTGTCTGTTGCCAGTTAAAGGCTTTCACATCACCAAGTCAATTTTTGGGTCCCCATTTTGTCTACCAGACACTGCAATGTCAACCACGTGTATCTGCTATTTAATGGAATTTTGTTTACACTTAGCAACATGTCTCCGCTGACAAGATCACAAATATAATTGCAATCCCTCCTGGTTTCCACAAATTACATGTAAATCCAGATTGGTCCTATTCTAGCACAGAGGGTGGTGGTAACACACTTGAAGCTGTTTTTAATTACTGCCAAAAAAAAATAACAACTGGTGAATTTTAGCAAATGAGCTAAAACTATTATCACGTAAAACACAGTTTTATCCCACTCCTTTACTGAGTAATCTGATCTCAATCGGGCTCAAATGCATCTTGGATGCATTAATACACATTTTTTGAGACTGCATGGCTATCTGCCCAAGGCGCAGGCAATGACAGTGAATTAATAAATCAGTAGAGACTGGAATGTGGATCCACAGGCAAACTGAGAGCCTCACCTTCAGCCCTCGCTCCATCATCACCACAGTGGGTTGTTCATCAATCTCCCTGTTGATCTTGCCTTCAGTTGTCACCAACACTCCAAGATAACTTGAACTCCATCATTTGGGACAGCTACTTTCTCCCAACTTGAAGAGGATGATCCACTGTTCTCTAGTACATTGACTTGGAAGTACTGAACGTCCTCGCATCCGCTTCACACTTGGCTGCAAAAAGCAGCCCCAGTGTGCACTGGACGTCATGGCCCAGTGAAGCTAACAGAACTACATCATGGATAAAAAGCAGAGGTGAAGAGGAGCTGGGAGAGGTGGAGATTTTCTTAAATAATGACCTTTTCAGCTGTTGAGTCACTGAAAGACATTCTGGATCTCGTTATCGTCTAAAAACCTGAAATGCAAAGGGGATAGCTGAAATGAAAGTCATCAGTAGGATAACCTTATTTAAATAAAGATGTTCAGTGTCCACCAGCACCTTGAACAGATTTATGGTATTTACCACTTTCAGAAATGGTAAAGGTTTTAAGGTAAATGTAAAAACTGGCACGCATTCAGTTGAACAAAATCTTACCCTCCAGTAGAATCCACTGACTGCTCATGAAGAGTTAGCGGCTTCTCTTAGAGCTCTAGAGGAAATATGAGGTAAGAAATGTGGGGAAAAGAACAAGAGCCAATTCCGCTCCCAATCACAACAAGCAATAAAATAGTAGAAACAGAAAGTTTAAAAAAAAGAAACTATCAATAGCTGGCATCAGAGTGCAGTGGGAGTGGAACTGTACATTTGACTCCTCTCTGTGACAGCAGATCAATGCAGCCTGGAGCACAGATAGAAATGAATTGATTGTCACCAATAAAACTCCAATTAAACAAAGGAACAAGCCTGGGAGAGAGCTCAGAGACAAGCAGCCCTCATCTTCTCATCAGTCCGTGGGGGGAGGTGGGGGTGGGATGGGAGGGCGGGAGGTAAGAGAGGGAGCTGTGTCCCGGGAAAGCCGGTGAGCGAGGTCCGTTTCCTCTGAATACTCTGGCTATCAAGGAGGTGTGGAAGTTGAGGATGAGTGTGAGAGTGAGCGAACTGCCGACGGAGGATCAAATACCCGATAGACAGAGAGAGTGTGAGACAGAGGGAGAGCAGAGACAGAGGCGCTACCATTGATCCAAAGCTTCCTTAATGATGAAAAGAGATCTTAATTGTGGTGGCATGTGATATATCAGGTTTCAGCAGTCAACTCTAGAGCTCATCTGACCTTCTCTTATTTAATAAGTTAGTGAGAAGCCCTTCACCACGCAGTCTGTCTTTCACTCTCTCTATCTCTCTAAGCCCTTCTCTATCTGCCGTTATGTGTCTCGTTGTCTTTTTCTGTCACTCATGTTCTCTCACTGTCGTAGCTACACTCATAATCTCCTCATTGAACAACCCCTGCATTTCATTCTTACATGTATTTCCATGTAGGTTATAGGCCTCCCATCTAAGCAGAGACTAAAGATGCTTTTCTCTCATATGAACCTCCAAATGAAGTTAAAGATGACTAATGTTCCCCGTTCCTAGAAAATGTACAATATCTCCTTACTCTCTCTTCTCCTCATCTCACTTCTCCACTAATAACATTTTCCTCACTATCTCCCTCTATCTCCCCAGCTCTGTAATCTGATTGTTCTGTCTATGATTGTGCTGTTATTGAGTTGCCTGTATCATACATATGTATAAGTCCACCACAATACTATTTCCATCTCATACTACAATTTCCCCCAGCATCCTACCAAACGGGAATCTCATTCCTAAATGGAGGAAACACTAATGCCATGTTGACACGTGTAAAGCTTCAGAAACTTTGCAGGTTGGGAGCGCAGAATAGCCACAAGAGGGAACCCATTGCATCCCACCAAAGCCAAGTTTTCTCTGGCCTTTACTTTCATGTTATTTCTAATACATTGAATCAAATGAAAGCCACACATTACAGAGATGGTTTATCTTTGTTGTAGCAGCCGTGTTCCCTGACGCGATTACGTCATATTGAATGTGTAGTAGAGAGCGAGAGGGGAAATCACTCAAATGGGTTTTGAGTGAAATGTTTTAATAGATCACCATGAAATGTGGTACAAACAGTTATGTCTCAGGATGAACTGTAATAACTTGTGTGATACCCTGACTTTTTATGTAGACCCACCATGAACATTTTTTAATACAGTATTTTGATTTATGATAAAATCCATCCATCATCTATACCGCTTATCCGTCAGGGTCGCGGGGGAGCTGGAGCCAATCCCAGCTGGCTTCGGGCGGGAGGCGGGGTCACCCTGGACTGGTCGCCAGCCAACCACAGGGCTGACACACAGAGACAGACAACCATTCACGCTCACACTCACACCTACGGGCAATTTTAGAGTCACCAGTGAACCTAACATGCATGTCTTGGGATTGTGGGAGGAAGCTGGAGAACCCGGAGAGAACCCACACAAGCACGGGGAGAACATGCAAACTCCACACAGGAAGACCCTGGAACCTTCTTGCTGTGAGGCAACAGTGTTAACCACCGCACCACCGTGCTGCCCACTTAGGACAAAATACTTATGGCATTTCTATCGGCTGCAACTGTACTTTGTGTTTAGCGCTAATTAGCATATGTTAGCATACTAATATGTTAAACAAAGATGAACATGGTAAACATATCAGCTAGACATCATCATGTTAGTACAACCTCATAGAGACGCTTGCGAACATAAACTTGACTATAGAAAGACAAGTAGGCTACTTTTTTTCTTATTATTCGTTATGCTTGCATGATTACATTCAAGCAAAATGTGATAGCATATCTCTCAAATGATTATTATTACAAAGAGAGCAGAGAGATCTAACCCTGAAATTACATATAGCCAGTCAGTGATATAGTACTTTGATACCTTATGTGCCCGAGTTAACAGGAAGATTACACCAAAATCAGATGTAGGATTAGCGTCAAACACAGTCAGATGCCTGATTATAAACCTCTAGATTAGTCTATGGAGACTATTTATGGACATAAATATGACTCAGTATATACAGAAGATAGCAGGGTGTAGAAAAAGACAACTGAGGTGATTTATGTGTCAATACAGGTTTTCATAGAATTACAGTGGATTTATAAATTACTAAATTACTAAAGTCAAATATATGCATGAAATGAACCAAAATGCGACACCATCAGCCAAGAGGCATATATCATAACGTGTATTGTTGTTATTCCTTATCTTATGATGGTTTTAGAGACAAAATTTTCTTTAGGTGTGATGATTAGTGATTACTTACAATTAGTGCATGTTTCTACTCAACTTCCTTTCAACTATAACCTACAAGCGAAGCTAGTAGAGTTGCTGAATTTGTAAATATAGTTGTAAGTATAGTATGCTTACTGTGCGTCAGTGTGTGTGTGTGTGTGTGTGTGTGTGTGTGTGTGCACCTGTGTTTAGTAAGCTCTGTCACCTCTTCATCACTCCAGCAACATCCCTCTGGCTATTACTCTAAAAGTTACCTTTCACTCATTGTTACCTAACTGAAAAGAGGCTGAGGAGGAAAAAACATTTGAAGGTGTGTTTTTCAAACCGTCAATCTTCCGCTGGTTGCGGCAGCCTGATATGACCTTATAGCAAACATCCGCTGTTTTGCAAAAAGTCTATAGCTTATGGATTTCATGTCAAGAGAAAATATCTGATATTTCTTCTAACAAATCCTCACCCTTTTAAATGGATTTACTGTCTAGAACAAAAAAAAATCATATTTATGCTAATAGAATGTCCATCTATTTATTGGTTTCTGTTGGCATTTTATTACTTTCGTGCCACAGAAGAAGCCCTCTCTCCATCCTCGTCTTTTTCCACTCAATCGATGTTAGTTAAAGTTGCTGACTGTGTACAGTTGCTTTCTGCCCCCCCTCAGAAAGACTCATGCTGACCTCAGACCCCATCGTAAAATCATTTCTGAGCTTCATACAGCTGACCCTGAAGGTTAGGTTGAGGTTCATAGCGCGATGTTGTTGCTGAAGATGGTTAAGGATTATGATGATGGTGCTAGTTCGAGCTCTGTGCCATCAGCAAGAGAAATGATTAGGACTGCACCAGCAGTGTGTTAGCCTGACAGATGGCAACACATGGAGCTAGCTGACAGCACTGCTGACAGCGCATTCACAGGAAGTCCCCATCTTGAATGCACTGTACACTCTGTTTGTTGCTGTCCGTATTCTGATGTTTTTCTGCCGTCAACTGTAGCTTATTCCTACCTGTCACATCACCAATTCACAAGCTTAGAATTGCAAGACCACAGCATGGGCCTCCAGTCGTGGCACCAAAGGGAGCCGGGATCTGTTGAAAATCTTCAGTGAGTCGTTATCGCAGACGCTGGTCATTCATTAACATCTATCTGTTTTTTGGTGATTCATTCCTCCAGTGGTCAATACACTTTCAGTTATTTTCCCCTCAATCAATCTACTTAGAAATCAGCTCTGCTGGCATGTTAATGAATGGCCAAACGACATAGATACATTAATTGAATGACTGAATACATTAGGTGCTGTATTGAGTGCTGAACTGTTGCCTCTACGAATAGAAGTATGGAGTTATTATTAGGCTCAGTGATTGATGAAAGATGAGGAGAGCTGTGGCACAAACCTGTCAGTTCCACTGCCCTGGATAGGAATGAAGGAATGAGACAGAAACTGTCCTTGCATGAGTAGTCACAAAGATCTGATCCTGTACTTGTTTTGAAATGCTGTTTTTATTTTTCTATTTTTTTTGGTTTGTTTATCCAATATGGGAATAGTTTTAAACTCCATCCAAATGCATCCTCGGGGGAAGCACATGTAACCCCTCCGAATAGTTGTAATACTTCTCCCTGTCACTTCATGACAGTTTCAACCTTGACGTTTGCATGTGAGCGAATGTGTGTGTGTGTGTGTGTGTGTGTACATATACGCACATGGATGGGAGCATGGCAGTGACGTGATTGATGAGACATGAAAGAGAGCAGAGGAAGACTTCCAGTCAATCAGCCCTGTGAATAACCACCTAAGATGTGGATTAAAGGCAGAAAGCTGTCTGAACTAACAAAAGCTCACATCCATTACCTTACACGCAGAGTTGTTTTTCTCTCTGGAGCAACAGTGACAACAAAATTAAAGTGTGTTAACAAAAATAGATGGTTTTGTTTTCTTGAATTCAGGAGATGAAACATTGCAACATCTAACAACTCGGATGCTCATGGAAATGAAAAATCATGTGAGGTAAAAAGATCTCTGCAGAAGAGTGACCTATACAACATTTAAGATTATGATAATGTGTGCAAAAATGAAATGGAACGTAATGGATTGAATTTTCTTCTGTATATTAGGTTTTGTCCCGACTGTAGCGAGGTTTGAACTGTGTGGCTTAGAGGTGAAGAGGAGAACCAGCTAGTTGTAGGTTTCTGGTTTAATGCCCAGTAGCAGTGTATTCTGGCTTTGAGACAGCAATAGAAAGAGGGCTGGTGTTAGATCTACTGTATGGTGCCCACTAATTTATGTCAAGTGCCCTTGAACGGCGTGCTGAACCTTGGACACTGCACTGTGGATGATACCACTATAGATTAAGCCAGGCTTTAATCCGGTATTGTTGCCCCCATTAAACAACATGAAGGCTCATTTTAATATTAATAGAGTTGTATTTTACATGTTGTGGCTAATGTAGGGAAAGCATATAAGTAATACGTTTTGTCAGTGTAGAAAGGCCAATAAAAAAAACATTGCAAGCTAACATAACAAGATTAATAAAAGCAGTATTTTCTCAGCATGACATTGTATTTTGACCCCTGAAAGAAATGCATATGAGTTTGGATTTATGTGTAATTCAGGAGGACAAGCCGTTCAAATTAAATGATAAAATAGATCACTTGCCCTCTAGAATGCCACGTATGTGCATTTTTTTTTTATCTGACACTCAATCTTTACCTTCCTCAATCATTACAAAAAATAAATAAATCAGTTTAATAATCTTACAACCTTATGGTTAGGCTATAGTTAAGGTTTGGCTAGATTTAGACTCAAAGTGACTTAGGTTTAGGGAAAGATCATGGTTTGGGTAAAAATGGATACTTTGTCAAAGTTAAGGGACCTTCGTCATCATGGTAACAATAATAAAGAGGTTAGGTTTCATAACCTATTATGGTTAGGGAATCATCGAAGTCCTCCATTGCTGAAACGACTGGCAACACACGTCCGGAGAATATGTGAAAATACAAGCTGAATAGCCTTTGGCTCATAGTTAATAACGTTTTTTTCTTCTTCTTTTGTCTGTTTTAATTTCTCCAGGTCCAGGGGTTGGAGAAGCAAGTGGACTTCTCAGACGTGGGCCCAGTGGGTTCGGTGATGAAGACCCTTCCATATGGCATGGGTGGAGGCACAGTGGGAGGAACGACTGGGGGAGTGGTTAAGCCTCCGTACCAAACACGCATCTTCTCCACTTCCATCGACCAGACGCCCATGAAATCCAAGCCGCCCACCTACAGTTTCTTTAACCCATACGACTCGTCCCGGAACCAGTCCCTGCTCCTGGACCAAACAGGCTACCGCTCTAAGCGCAAGCCCTCACTAAAGACAGCCATGAAGACCAAGAAGATCTTTGGCTGGGGAGACTTCTACTTCAATGTCAAGACCATGAAGTTCAGCTTGTTGGTGACAGGGAAGATTGTGGACCACATCAACGGGACGTTCACCGTTTACTTCCGCCACAACTCGTCCAGCCTGGGGAACGTGTCAGTCAGTATTGTGCCACCTACCAAAGTGGTGGAGTTTGAGGTCCTCCAGCAGCAGCAGCTGCACCCCCACACCCAGCAAAATGTCCAGATCCAGGAGACCCAGCAGTCCACCATCGACCCCAAAGAGGCAAAGACCTTTAACTGTCGGGTGGAGTATGAGAAAACCAACAGATCCAAGAAGCCCAAACCCTGCCTGTACGATCCATCTCAGACCTGCTTCACAGAGCACACCCAGTCCCACGCTGCCTGGCTCTGTGCCAAACCCTTCAAAGTGATCTGCATCTTCATCTCTTTCTTTAGCATCGATTACAAGCTGGTTCAAAAAGTCTGTCCGGACTACAACTTCCAAAGTGAGCACCCATACTTAGGATAAGTAAGAGGGACTGAACTGAAAAAATAAAGAAAAAAAAGAGACAATGTTAATGACGACGATGATTATAATGATAAAGATGGAAGTGATAGTCATATTGATTACGATGAAGAAGCAGGGGACAGTTTTTTGCCTCTAAACTGCTGTGAATTGTGGATTTAAATAAAGTATAATCGGAGTTATGGGTGGTTAGAATATGGCTGATTTCTCTGACTTATTTTCCAACTTTGTATTTGTTAACTTCAGTTTTTATTTGACTTTCTTTCTGTAAATAATGTACTCAACCTCAGCACACTTACTGTTTTTAGATATTTGTTTCTCAGTGTTATTACTTTTTGCATTGGGAGAATTCGGTTGAAAACAGCTGGAATCAGTATTATGCCCTCCGAGTACAAAGGGAGCCTCTGAGGCAGCTGTGTTGTGCCATCACTGTATGGCAGACCTAATGTTATGGTAGACTGACTGTTAATCATCCTCTCAGCTCTACATTTCAAACCCTGGATATAAGAGAGTTATATGTATGAGAAATGCTATGCTGGATATGCATACAATATACTGTATGAAAAAGCACATTAAAATCTCTTAAACTGTCTGTCTTTTACTGGGTGAATGTTTTTGTTCAGAGCTGGAAGCACAATTGAAGGGCACAAGCTGTGCAGCTTATTCATGCTATCTAAATCAGCAAGGACACTATAATGAACAAAGTTACATTTCTCTCTGATTGGGAATCCATGCCCAAGCTTTCTGTGAAGATATGTAATTTTAATTTTCTAAATATATTGAGGGAATGTTGGTGTATGGATTCAATTATAACATGAAAACTAACCACGGAGCATTCTTAAGATGGTGATAAAGTTTTAAAGGGAGTTGATATGTACAGTAAAAGAATCCGAGGGACGTATCTGTTACAATTTTTGATCACGTGTACCCTGAAACCGAAGAGAAAAATAACTATTCTATTGAAGGAAATATGATTGACAGAATTCTGCATGTTTGATCATGCAAGAAGAGGAAATATTGTACATCTGAGTAAACACTTCTTAGTTGCACCTAAACCTCCAGGTGGCCTCCTCTCATTTTATTGGCTTTTGTATTACCGGTGCCACTGTTATAATCTCAGCTACCTAATAATATTTACTTTATCATTGCTTTCTTTATGCTAAAAATACGAGCTTACAGAAAATTGAAGCGGGATAGCGTCACTATTGCAAAAAAATATGCATCAGCTTAGAGATCAATGCACCCACCTCTTCCCTGATTACATTAAACAAACACTCCTCAGACACCTCCGACTATCTCAGAATGCCTCCCCTCTGCCTTTTAAACAAAGCCCCTTTTTTCTCTTTCAGCGTTGCGTCGTAGGCTCTTTGCTCTCCACACTTTTGATCTGATGATAATGGTGCTCAGAATTTCATTAGAAAACACACAGTCGATGCTAATTGAATCTTCATCTCACTCTGGCTCGATACCCTATTATGCTCTTGATCAATTACATTGAGATGGAGGTCCAGGGAGGTCCATGTATCTTACACAAGTTGCAGCAGACAGTGGGGACATGGAGATTGATGGAGTCGCCGTGACCCAGATTCTCTGGAGTTCCCCTCTTTGTCACACAGAGTCTCTACAGTGGTTGGGTGAAAAATCACCAGACGAGTCGGTATGGACGGATCCTTGTGTACTCCTTTGGGTTTGACCATATGTGTGATTAAGAGCGTGTGTGTGATTCTAATTATCTTTATGTCTGTGTGTGTTTGTCCAGGTAACAAAAACAGCTAATGAGCTGAGAGGATATTTGTGACACGTCACATCACCAAAGCTTCTCTGGACACACTGATCATGTGGTGCGTAGCCACAGTTCATGGACTACACTAACTGAGACAGTAGAGTGTAAAGAGAGCAGCACTTTAGAGATACTGGCTAAGAGATATTTTTATTGAGATATAATATTGAGATATTTTTAGAGATAAGTAAAAATGGGCCCAAGATTATTTTGGACAAACACCAGATTTCAGATGCCTTTGGAGAAAAACTGTAGCTGGAATAAAGTAAAACTACATAAACATGCTGACAATGCGGGCAGCATGGGATTGGCTGCAGCCCCCTGGGACCCTTAAGGATAAGCGGTATAGACAATGAATGGATGGATGCTGATTATGCATCATAAGCAATCCATAGGTTTCTCTATACCTGACCTGATTTACTGGGGTTACAGAGCAAACTTGTATCTATTTGGCTAACTATTTATTATTCGGGTCATGTCAGATCAGGTCATCACTAGTGCATCTACTCACATGCACGCTCTTCATAGGTTAGCACTACACCTCTGGTTAAGACTGAGTACTAAACAAAGTACTTAATAACTTCCCTCCTCAAAATACACCCACTATGCTTTCTAGAGTGCAGTTTCCATGTCCATGAACAGTTTATTGCATCTAACTATTTTTGCTTAATATATACATTTTTGTATAAATATGTGTTGAAAATGTATATATCAGTGACAGCTGCTTTCACTCACTGTGGTCTGTTGGTCCTCTCAGTCACCTTGTGAGCATGAAACCGGTAGAAGCTATAAAGAAGACGAATGAGCCCATGAATAACAGATATAGCAGTAATTGGTTTTGTAGGCACAGTGCCGGCCTCCCTTCCTTCCCCACAAAGGCCTACGATACCCATCAACCCTTGCGACCGGATAAGCGTAACCAGCCGTTGCTAACAACTTCTCTCGGAGCCTGTCAGCGGTGTGTCGCCTGGCTGTGCTGCTTTTTCCTCCGGCCTGAGAACTGGAAACATGCTGTCCTTCGCTCTGAGACAACTCACACGGGTAAGTGTGTCATAAAGCACCGCTTTTGTGTCATTGTTTGCTTGACGGTGTGTTTCAGTTGTGGTAACTTAGCCGGTGGTTAAACTGTTAGCTAGCTTCACGTCAGAGTGGGTCAGGACCACAAGTCTTGGGGGGTTTAAATTGCCCCCCTCGCTTTAGGAAGGTGTCCAATATTCACCAAATGGGGAAATAATTGCATCAGTTATCCGCTGACTATGTTTTCTACCCTGCATGTTTTAGATCTAGGGGGCTAGGTGTTAAGCTAGCAGGCTAGTTATCAGTGCATGTTGCACAGCTGCAATTGTGTCCACGTAATGATGCAACAGTGACGGCTCAGTTTCATCATGAGGGGAAACTGGAGGAAACAACACAGCAACGTGTCCCCTGCACCCCAAAGCCTCTCAGTCCAGCCACGTCGCTTCACTTCTCATTAGGGTAACTTGATGAGATGGCGCGGCGTCTCTTTATAAAGGTATTTTGTTGTTAATAAGCTCCACACACATTGTTTTGCTTTTGCTTTAATTACGATCAAAGTGTTAGTAATGGGAGGGCTCTGTGTGTGGTTAACATACTATGATATATTAACTAGAAATGCCCCCAATAACGTTCAAAGTGCAAAATGAGGCTGAAGCAGCACCGAGCAAATATTAACCACAAACTTAGAGATAATTATGTGACTTTCACAGATAACCCTTTTTTTTCGTCAAACTCGTAACACAATGTCATTCTTTCAGCAACGTCAGCAGTTTCTTCACTTGTTGAAGTGTTTATTACTTTAGGGTAGCCGCAAAGACAATGTCAGCATAATTTTGCTGATACTGATATATCCTAATAAATGTGTATATATAAGGTCAGTGAAAACTCAAAGATCCACTTATACACTCAGCTGCCATTGAATTAGGTACACCTAGCTAAAACTAATGTTAAATCTGTAATATTTAGTCTACTGTTCATAAAATTATTGCAGGGTTGCTGTATTTGTCTGTTTCAGTCGACCTATTAGACTCACCTCGTTTACATACATATAGGAGCAAATGAATATCACAAACGTTTTACAATACTGTTTATTTAGGGCCAACATAACACTGCAAACAACAACCCTCTAATATTACCTTATACTTCAGTGAACACCTTACCCAGTGTTAATTTTTTAACTTAACCCTTTAACGCCAAGTGTATCATATTTGATACATGAGTTTTTGAGACCTCTACATCATCAGTGTGATATTTTTTGTTTTTTTGTATCTTATGTGTTTTATATGTTTCTGTTTGTTTAAGATGAACAAACAGTGAGCAATAAATTGCACAAAAATGCCGGATGTAGCAAAAACGATACAAATTAAGACTTTTTAAACTTAATTTTTTTTTTTTTTGTAATTTGTCAGAAGGTTCAACAAACACTCCAGTTTCAAAGAAATTTGAATTTTCTGGCAATGTTTTCATGGTTCAGGCATTAAAGGGTTAAAGCTGGAGCACATGACTTTGACAAATAGATGAACGTCCATTACATTCATGACCTTGCTAAACAAGTTCATACAATGCTGATGAAGCCTATCGCTGCCAAGTAAATCTCTGTATTGGTTGTATAGTTGAGACACCAGAGTGATGGAGGTGTTGGAAAAAAAAGTTTGTGTAGGCCTATTAATAGCCTAATTTTGGACTATGTCAAGTGACCCATTTTTGGAGATGGTGCAAATTGTGTGCTGTTTCTCAGAAACAACTAGGCTATGCCAAGTTTGTGCCAAAATCTTGTGGCATGTATTCAGACCTAGTTATTATAAGTCACTGTCAGTATGTTTGAAGTTTCCCATTAAACTGAGTGATTCACATGATTGCATGCTTTTCCTATTGGTCCTAATTGGTTAAGTGTGCATTTGCATTGAATTTCAATGGGACTCACAAGACTTTTTGGTTGAGGCATGCGGTGTCCTCACGCGATCTGTGTATGTGAGAGAAAAAATTCAGTCCTTGTGCGGTTATTTCTTGTCGCTGTTGACCTATTTTTTTTAAGAAGACAGTTTTAGGATTGGGCGAAAGATGGCGAATGTTGAAGGAAACTCAACTTTTGTGACTTGGGTCTTCAGAGCAGTATTTCATCTGTTGCCGTGAATATTAACATCTGCAGAGAACAGTTTACTTTGGCCATTATGGGAGTGTTTGCTCTTAAATAGACCACTGGCTGCAGGTAATGGATTCCAAAGACCCAAGTCAATACATTTTAGAATAATTATAATCTCTAATCCCATCATGAAAACCTTTCTCCCAATAAAAGAGACCAAAGAAGCAAGGTTTTCAGCTGTTTTTACACTTTTGCACTCATGAAGATCACATCTCCCAAAATAAAGGCCATTGGAGGTGTTGATGAAGCTTGGATTCAAAGTATAATGATGAAAAAAGCACACAAACAATCAATTTCAAAGCTTTTTGAGGTTCAGCATTTAATGACATTAAATGTCACAGTCTGTAGCCTTGACAGTTTAGGTTCTGCTCTGTGAGACATCTGTGGAATTAGAGAAAGGAAATGAAGATTCAGTTCAGCAGTGTGAGAACATTGAGGAGCAAACTGAGTACTGCTATTTCCACAGACTGCTGTATCTCTGTACACCCATCAGAGACTTTTTTTTCTTTCTAAACCACTGGCGTTTTGTAAGAACTGCAAGCCAGAGGTCACATAGAAGACTTAAATGCTGCTCAAATACCTTTTAACCTTTAGGGCTTGCTGTTCTAAACACTCAGTAAAAGATGTGTGCTTTCATTTTCAGTGTAAACATGCAGAAAAGTAAGGAGATTGAAAAATTGCATCACCTTCGACCACTGCTGCATAATAGTTTACTGCTGTGGCCTCTGTGTGGGCCCACCGCACTAGACAAGAAGGACAGTCAGCATGCCAGTGATGTAACCAGAAAGCTGACACCAGTTTATGGAAGAAAAGTATTAGCCTGTCTCACCAAGTATCAACGCTGGACAAAATGTTTTCTGTTTTTTTTTCTTTTTCAATGGGTATGTGGAAAGTTGCATTTTCACTGAAATTTCCCTCATAGAAAATGTAACCACGTGTATCTTTGGTTATGTTGCATAATGAAGTCACAATAAAGAGTAACTTACAAAATATAAATGAAAATGTATAAATGAATACTTAATAGTCAAAATCAATACTAAGAGTACGGGTACGTTTGTGTGCTGTGTACTGAAAGATTAGAGGGCTTTGTTTTTCGTTTGTGAGACGACCTGCTGCCCTTTGGATTTTGTTGCATAACTCCTACTCACCAGGCTTTTGTTTAAAGTTCTGAGGAAAAGATTTGCAGAAATCCTACATTTCTCAAAAGTTACAGTGAACAGAAGTTGACTCGATTTGGAGAAGAGGCAATAACATTTTTGTTTTCATCTATGTGGTGCCAACATCAACCAACAGAGTGGTGTTGGTATATTCGGTATTACTCAGCAAAAAAGATTATTTTAAACATACTTTTAAAGTTGCTTAGAAATAGTTTTGAGTGTCACCCTGAACACAGCTTGTCTCTTCACCTACCGAAACCACAAAAATTCCAATTCACACATCCGTTTTTGACATAGACAAACATAACATTGTTCCAGCAGAGGCCTGCTTTATCTTTTTTTAATTTAACAGGAGCTGAACAGAAACACATTGTTGAGCCCTGTTTCGTGCCTTCATCCATTTTTTCCTTCATCAGTGATATTTATAAGTTGCTTGGAGCTACTCTAACTCCTTTAAAGACGTTTCAAGTGTTTGTCATACCAGAACCAGCCTAAACACACAACAAACAAACAAGCATCTGCCAGTGTCTGGGGATACTCACACCATGACTGCATGCTCCCTGTGCATCTTTTAAGTTTGCTAACATATTTATGAATGTGAAAACTACACAAAAGTCCTCTGCATCCAAATAAAACGTATGCATCCTTTACAGGAGTACTGCATTTAACAAATAACATTATTATTTTATCATTCTGGTTCAGGCCTCAAATGTAAGGATGTACCACTTTTCTCTCTTAAATCATTTTAAGTTGATGCATTATGAAAATATATTTAACTGTTTGAAAATGCCAAACTGAGCTTACGGGAAATTATACCAGACCCTTTCCAGTAGCTTCTTACATTTCATAGGCAGAATGATTGATTGATTAATGAAGAAAATAATTGGAAGATTAAATGATAATGAGAATAATCATTGCAGCCCCAGCCCTTTCCACATTTTTCACATTTATAGTGAATTGAAAACTAAAACTGCCT
This sequence comes from Pempheris klunzingeri, assembly GCF_042242105.1. Lineage (NCBI taxonomy): Eukaryota > Metazoa > Chordata > Actinopteri > Acropomatiformes > Pempheridae > Pempheris > Pempheris klunzingeri. The sequence continues at coordinate 16,607,781 of NC_092013.1, forward strand.
ACTTTTACTGCTTTTTGAGTACTATCACTGAAATGCATCAGTATTTATTCTCACAAATCTAGGCTTATTAAAGTAAAGTTTTTTGGACTGAGTTAACTGTATATATGTGGTTCAAAATTGCTTTTCCGTGACAGCCCAAACAGCATTTCGCAGTGCCATTTTTGATGTTTGACGGGTAGAATCAGGGTTGTGGGCACGGGCAAAAAAGAAAGGCCATGAGTCAGGCTTGACCACGACTTTGTCAATGGTGTAGTTCACAGCATGCGTCTACACTCCCTGAGGCACTGGGAAACCCACCAACACCACCCTCACCACAAGAAGAGCTGTGGGAAGATTGCAGCGTAAATGTATCGTTCCACCGCCTGAAGATTGGCTTTGTTGCAGGCGTCGCTTAAGTCTGATTGTCACCTTGACAACCCTTTGACCCGAATAGAGTGGAGTTGCCCTGGACTCTGCCTCCATCCCTTCACGCCTATTCACCCCATCCAGATTCCTCAGCTTGGTGTTATCCAGACTGAATCACAGGGCAATTTGTAACGGACAGCCCAGCTATTAGTCAGTGACAGGGAAAGAGGCAACTGCGTGTCAAACTGACGGATGCTGCTGCCCTGTTGACACTTCTTCTTTCTAACCTTGCATATCTTTTTTTTTTTTTTTTCCTTCACTGTTTCTCCACTCTAGTCTTTTCTGTTTTTCTTCTGTTACCTGGCTGATTGTTGTTTGGTATAGCCACTGATGGACAGCAGTCATCTGTAAAATTGACTTGCTTCAGGAGCTGCTTCAGGAAATGAGCAAAAATAATACAGAACTAGGATTAATGGAACGATTTTCTTTCTTCCCTTTTCTTCCTCCCTGGTATTGGTCTTTGGGCACAGATGTTTGACGGGAAAGGTAAACAGGCAACAATTACCATTGTCACGCAGATGCAGCGAATCTGTGGCTGCCAGTATTTCGTGCTTGGCGCCCATGTTGATGTGGCCTCTCCCGCCCCTTTTCTCACAGTAGAGTTTTCATCAAGTTCACCTTCAAACGACAGCGTCATCTGTCGTCTAAAAATAGTCCCACTGTGACACATTTGGTGCTTGTATCTTGGCTCTCACTTTTCTTGGATCAGTTCATCTTGTGTTTATTAATTAATCTCCTGTAATGATCAGGGCTGGCAAATGAGGCAGGAAAGTAGAGAGGCAGACTACAGGGAATGACCTGTGTATTGTTTGTTTGAGCCCTGTGCTGTCCCCGTCTGGATGCTGTGGTAGTGATATCAATGACAAGACAAGCTAATGAAAACACCACATGAGTGCTACTATGCTGCTGAGTGTGCTTAGCAGCATTGGGTGACATGATGGGGACAGGGCAAGGGTGGGAAAAGGAAAGCTGGGATGAAGGTGGAGGCGAGGAGGAGTGGGAGGGAGAGGCACCATTGTCTGTTCTGCAGTTGTCAGTAGCGCTATAACCATGCATTGCATTGGCTTGTGTTGGGTTTTTCTGCCACTCCTTTCCCCGGCCTTGGTGTGTCCCAGCAGAAACTCAGACAGCGAAGGACAGTTCCCGTCAAGATTTAATGACCCGTGTGATTTCTCAGCGAGAAACGTGTCCTCGGAGGCAGCCCGACCTGTCTCCCCAGGCCCTCATCTCTTCCAGAACCCAGGGGGGGGGCCTTATCCCCTTTTCCACCATCACCACTGCCACCAGTGACAGAAGGCCAGAGTAGGGACTGTTAGAAATCGGCCATTAATGCGCCAGACGCCTCCCCCGGTGTGTCACCGCTGTCCCCTCTTCCACCCTGGGGAGCAGATGACGAGGCGGAGTACAGAGGATGGGCCAAACAGCGTTGGAGTAGATAAACTATCTGCAAGCTGTTCCTAAGGATAAAGAGTTCCTGTTAACAAAGGATGTTGCACCACGACACCACTCATTTTTGCACTGCAGAGAAGATTCCCGTGTGGTGTTCTGCCCAACATTAACATGCTTACATTTTTTTTGTCTTAAAACTTGGTTTCTTTGTAAGATTTACAGTGCAGTATAGCCAACGAAAAAGATTAACTATCCAAACATTTTATACACCACATGGAATAAGCATAAATTGCGTTTTTTTTGTTCTTTTTTCATATTGCTGTCCTAAACCGGTCTTGAGCATTGTGTTAATTGCTTTTTAATGGTGCTATTAAAGGGAGGCAGTCCCTCACACCCCAGCACACCTGTACAGATGATAACTATATGGTGTCAGTGATGGGATTGATCTCAACACAGAGTCATCATCATATTGTTGATTAAATGATGGGAAAGAGCCAATTTGATGTGAGTGCAATCAACCTGTCAAAGATTTTTTTAACCTCTGAGTTCTCGCACACAGTGCTCTCCCTGCTGATTGAGGTTTTTAAAGGGAACTCGAGCACCGAGGGGCACACGTACAGCTGTAATGCACAACAATCATTTGATGCTGAAAACGGCTTCATATTATTGTATGCAACACCAAGCCATAGTGTTAGATATAATCTATATATATCATAGACATAAGTGCATAGAAGAACCAGGACTAAAATCAGTATAGGATTCATGTTCCATTTAGAAAAAAGACTGAGACAGTGAAAATCGCATGGACTCTGCATACGCTCACGATCAGGCATTGCAGCAGCAGCAGCAGCAGCAGCAGGACTCGCCAGCCCCAGTCCAGATTAGATAAGCAGGAAGTGCTGAATCTGTTCTCTATATGCCTCCTTCGGTACACTGAGGCTGTAAAAGTCAGTCCCTCAGTTTGTAGAAGTGCTGATAGAGGCATAATTGAACAACCATGCTGATTATTGATATCATGCAAACACGCCAGTTTCTAATTATACCAGGCTACATATTAGAGTGAGTGAGGAAAAGAGGAGGGACTTGAAATGTCTCTTTATTTATATAGGACAAATCAGAGCGTTACCTCAAATATATAAAGTGATAAAATCATTCTGCAGAAAAATAATGTTCTGTGTAGCAGCTTTGACAATGTTGTCACTGTTGGTCCTCATGAGACCCATTTTAGTGAAAAGGCCCAGTCTTGAATGGATTCTGTGTTATATCTGTTTAAAATTAACATAATCTCAAATCTTTCCGTTCCTTTCTCTGTATTCCCTCTCTCTCATCATGTCCTCATGTATCAACATCGCAACGTCTCATCTGCCTGTAGCCACTGTGCCAGCGAGCCCCAGTTCGTCTCTGTGTACGTGGCCAGCAGTCCCACGCTGCCACTCGTACAGTAGATGAAGATCGTCCATGGACAGGCCAGGAAAGCCTGGCTCAGGATGACCCTGAGATGTGGGATCTCCTGCAAAAGGAGAAGGACAGGCAGTGTCGCGGCTTGGAGCTCATTGCATCTGAGGTAAATCATCTTTCGCCGATATGAATGGTGTTTTATTTTTAACTTAATGTGTTTTTGACTGTTTGGCTAAAGTACACATCTACTTGATCAAACATTTTACAGACGGATGGGAAGAATGTAGAATATGAAGACCCATCCTGTATGACTTTGCATTGACTTTCTTTAAAAGTGAGTCAACTCGATCAATGCAAACACTTACTCGATGCCTGTAAGAACTGGCAACAGCTCCCCAGTATGTTGGCAGTGCAGGTAGCTGAAAACACCCCATCACCTCTGATTAATGGTTTGGCAAAAGGAATGAAATAATACTCTCTCTAGTCTCATGGATGTCTATTCTGGTTATACTGTGGGTTTCTCCCATGTTACTGCAGGCAGCATTGACAGAAAAGGCCTTATCAGCGGTTTATCAAGGCTCGTCCTGTAGATAAATTCAGTATGCACAGCACAGCAATACGACAAATGACGTGTCTATTAAATTAGTTACGTTCAAATATTTATTCCTAAACCATATTGTTATAGTATGTTTTAATATGTTACTGCAGTAAACTTGCTGGTTTCATGGTTTTGTGGCTAGTAAAACTGATCCTCTGGCTCTAACATACAAATAATAAAACGGATATCGTGAACTCTGACAAAAAAGAACAAATTCATATCCAGTCATTCACACTTGGCTACTTTAATAGTAAAAACATCCACAGGACAATAGCTCAGTTGTTACAGAAACATTTGTGTAACTCTTTGGCTGGATGGTGTGAAATAGAAAATTTTACTATTCAAAAGAGCAGACAAGGTTTTATCTTGTATTGCTCTTTCTCTCTCCTCCTGTTTCTTCCTCACCACAGTGGTTGTTCAGTGGAGTATATCGGCCCCCTCTCTACACAAAGCCTGACCGCTCTAGTGTGAGATAAAGGTGATATCTTCATTCTGCCTCCTCCCCGCCTCACTCTGCAAGGAGTACAGCCCAGGCAGGCATTCCTTGAATGAAAAGACATACATTTTCCCACACGTGTCCACGCACACACACACACACACACACACACACACACACACACACACACACACACACACACACACACACACACACACACACACACACACACACACACGGCCACACCCACACACACTTTCAGACGCTGAGAAGCAAATGCATTTCCTTTTCTAATATAGGCACAGTCTTCGGCATGACAGACGGACGCAGCAGAAAGCTGTTACTGGAGCTGTTATCTCCCTTGATCTCCTCTTGGCTTCTAGGTGAAGCATTAGCATAACCACACACACACACCACCACCAGAGAGTGTGAGTGTGCGTGTTTTGTGTCAGACTCTATTACCAGCCAGTGAGATAATGTAGAGTAGGAGTGTCGTGTCAGGAGGCCATATGAACACAGGGTTTCATAGTCTGTTGCAGACTTTTGTACAGTATATGAAGCAGTTTATCTTTTATAGTTTAGTATCATGGATAGTAATGGTGGGCTTACTTAAAAATTAGTAAAGCTAAATGAATGAATGTCTTCTCATTTTTAATATTTTGTATAATTTCCCATACTGTAAATAATGTATTATCAGACCACTTGTCCTTGTCTTCAGCAAGAGCAAAATGTTTAAGTTAGAATGAAGTTGTCAACCAACAGCAGCACTTTACTCCACTAAACAGGAATAGAGGAAACCTCATCTTAGAAGCTTGAACAAAGGAACGCTTGGCATTTGTACTCGAGGAAATGTAACAACATTGTTTTGGATGGATTTGATTTGATTAGTTTTAAGAAGTCCAGCAAAATAAATCCAAGGATGTTGTCTACTGAAATCAGGCTAATAAGATGTGTCAGTGAGAAGTGAATAGCACTTACTGATATTATATATATATTAAACTAAATGTTTGACATTCTTCTCCTTTCAGCTCATAGACAAGAAATAAAGGAAAACTTTAGAGCAAATTCTACCCCTTTGCAGTTTTCATTTTTCTTGGAAAATGCATTGCAAAATGATTTTAAAAAAAGGCCACACCAATGCATCTCAGCATGTGCAGAAAAGTTTATTACATTATCTTGTATCCTCCAGCAGCGAGGCGATAAGCATTGTGGAGTTCAGTGTTAGTCTATGGAAGTCCAGAGGTTCAATACTGTAATGATTGCCTTCAGCTAGAGGGGGATTTCTCACTATCACTTAACAGACTTTAATTTGCAGTCCTTGTCCCTTCTGTCCACTCACACCATTGATCTGAGTGTGCATGTTTACGTGTGTGTGTGTGTGTGTGTGTGTGTGTGTGTGTGTGTGTGTTTTCTCATCGCAGAATTTCTGCAGTCGAGCTGCTCTGGAAGCTCAGGGATCCTGTCTGAACAACAAATACTCTGAAGGCTACCCAGGGAGAAGGTGAGTGTTTTTATTCAGTCACACCCAGCTTATTAACACTGTTGATATTCTCTGCTTAAGGATATTTGTTACAAACATACACACACACATAGACACGCACTGATTCAGACTGTGTTCTCTAGCTTGCCCTATAATAGTTCACACCAACCACACAGCAAATAATCCACAGCCTCTGCCTTGCCAAAGAAGATTCCTGAGGGGATACATTGGAAGAATTTAGTGCCCAGGCTGATAGTTGCATGTTCTCTATTTTCAGTGTTCCTATTTTCTGTTATTTTCCACAGATAATTCACATTTATCAGCAGCAAACAGAGAGCTGACATGTTTCTCTTTTGATTCCTTTGATTCCTGGAATACAAGCCTACCATAAATTTCCCTCCCACCGAATCCCCCACACACAAATACATCCTACTCATCTGCTGTTTTACACTTTAATGTAATGAAACAAAAGGATGAACTCATTGAATGAGTGTTTTGTACGATAGCCATCTGTTGCTCCTTCATCTGTAATTCCACTGAAAGGGTTTGATGAGTATTTTCACCTGAGATGTCCCAGATCTGAGGTAGTTTGGAGTTAACATTGGTTTATATTACTCTAAATGTTTGGCACCAACAGTGCAGTTTGCGGCACATGTTTGATTGGTAACTGGCACTGCTGATATTGGCTATAACCAATATATTGATAATAACAATGTATCAAATGACGATGTGAAAGGGGTCACTCGTAGTGATTAACCTACATAGTATTATCAACTGAATCTGCAGCTTCCCTCAGCTTGACAGAGCTTTATAGTGACTTTCAGCTCGTTGTTTAGCTGCCTGGCATGCAGCTGTACTGTTTCACTTTAGTTTCACTGCTAGCATCTTTTTCAGATGCAGCAAGCAGCAGTTAAAACCCACTGTTCACTATCTGCTTAGCACCAAACTGCAGACAGACACAGGTGATTGATTAATCCAGTTGATCCAGTTTTAATCTGGTGATCGTGGAGCATTTAGCAGCTAAAGAGCCAAATAACTTCCCACAGGTTTGTCGTGTTATTGGAGACTAAAAATAGAGCTAAAAGAGAGTTAATATGGGGCATTTGCCCAGTGGCTAACTAAAAATTGATGATAATGTTTCTCCCCATGTGCTGGTTTTGTAAGTAGGAAACTGTTTACTGTTAACTTAAAAGGAGATGCTATGTCTGTGTTCATAACTTGTTTCAGCTGTCTCCAAGTAGCCAAAAAAAAAAGAATTATTGCGGGTTTAAATTGAATTAATATTAAAGCTGAATTCTGCAGGTTATTTGCAGGAGTGATGCATCAGTTAGGAAATGGCCTAAGGGTGTCCTTTTTTTTTTCCAACCCACCCTCAGATACTATGGTGGAGCAGAGGTGGTCGACCAAATTGAGCTGCTGTGTCAGAAACGAGCCCTGGAGGCCTTTGACCTAGACCCAGCTCTGTGGGGTGTCAACGTTCAGCCGTACTCTGGCTCCCCAGCTAACTTTGCCGTCTACACCGCCGTGCTCAACCCTCACGACCGCATCATGGGCCTGGATCTGCCCGACGGAGGACAGTCAGTAGCCACTGCTGCTTTTTATTCAGTTATTTTCCCTCACCCTCTACTTTTCTAAGCTGCCCCAGTTTTTTGTTGGTCATTTGCAGTACCTGAAAAATCAATAACAGTCAGTTTTCCTCTTTTCTTCTCCTGCACATTTGTTTACACTATAACACGTTTCTGTCATAAATCAAGTTGCTTGCAAGCTAATGTAACTGAGTGCCTGTATTTTCTTGCTTTCTTGTCTGTCTACATGTTCCTTTTTGTTACCCCAGTCTGACCCATGGCTACATGTCCGATGTGAAGAGGATCTCGGCAACCTCAATCTATTTTGAGTCCATGCCCTACAAGCTAAATGTAAGTAGAGACCCCCAGTTATGGAATGTAATTTAGTACATTTACTGAAGTGCTGTACTCAAGTAAATATTTGAGGTACTTCATGCCACTTTCTACTTCTACTCCACAACACTTCAGAGGGAAATACTGTACTTTACTACAATTATTTGACAGCTGTAGTTATTTTACAAACTAAAATTTTCACCTACAAAATGTCTGATCTTCCATTACAGCTGAAATGTTAACTTGTTAGCCAATTAATCAATTGGTTGATTGACAGAAAAGTTTCAAGTTTTCCAGAGTCAGTTGTTGACTGACCACCACATGAACCAGCACTGTTGGCCAGACCGGTCCGCGTATTTGGGTCTACAGTCTTCTCAGGTGTACTGATACTTTTTCTGCTGCAGCACTCATTGCAACATCCCTCGTGTTTCGGTTGTACTATCGGTCATCTCTTCCACTTTTTCAGTTTCTGCCCTTCATTTTACTGTTGATGGCTGAAGTAAGAAATTGTGCTGGTTTTGTGGACAAAACCACACTAGACTTCATTTTTTAACTGAATATTTTGAAGCCCAATTACTCTAATCATGAATGAGGGAGAAAACTGTGAACGATTAGTTAAAGGCCACAACGCTTTGGTCATTTTGATCAAACTGAGCAACCTTTTTAGCTCCTCTTGTTGGAGTCATTGCTTATTGAAGATTTGCTTCAAGAGTTTGTTCTTTCCTCTTGTTATACTACTCAGACATATCTAAATTTAAGACCCAAATATGTTTGACTTGGTCTTTTGCTCTAGATAGTAATGTAATAACAGGATATTCATTTAAATGAACAGAAAAGAAGAGAAAAATGTAGTAGAAACACTGTTATCCCCTTTTGGGAAATCCTGTTTGCTTTTTGCCCCCACAGGCACAGCACAAGGCCGAGTGGGTAGGGATTTCACTGTCTAACTCAAGGAACTTCAGCCCAACAAACACTTGCCAACAGCCGCTTGATGACAGAGGCGTTTAAATGCCGGTGTTTTGGTTGATGTATGGCCTCTTAACTCCCAACACAACCATAAAGTCCTATTAGTTTGGTACAATATTTAAAACATTCAAAGTGCTTTTTTTTCCACCAGTATTGAAATCGGTACTATCAGGATCCCTCAGACGTGACAAGTATTTTTTTGATTTAACATGTAGAGATGATCAGTGCATTATATCTTGGTATATAGTATTTTATTCCTGGGGTCATAGTTGTGTGGTAGTGTTGGTAGCGGCTGATGGATGGCCATGAGAGTCTGCATGTCCAGACCTGCTGATGTATGAGCAGGCAGGACCCCTCTGCGGGAGAGATAATGGGAAATCGACAGGCTGGCCAGCACCACTGGCTCTGTCTTCACAATGAGCAGCTTGATGGAGTGAGGGGGCATCCATAGATGCGCTCTGGAGATGGAGATTATCAGGTTGTCTAAATAAAGCTCTCCCTCTTCCTTTTCTCTCTGCTTTTTCTTGTCCATGTATCCCTTAGTCTCCATCCTTTCCATCCTGTCTCTTGCTTTTTTTCCTGCTCCATCCTGTTCTCTCGCCTGTATTGTCTCTCCTCTCTGATGCTTTGAGGAGGAGGAGGTAAAAGTGGAGATTCAGGCACAAGACACACTAGTCATTTGACTGGTCCAGTCTGACTCCATTTCATGTGACTGAAGTGCATCCTCTGAACAATGGATTGTCAAACATAGTTCTTGAATTGCTTATCTCAATGAAAGGAGCCAGAAGAGTCTCCAAACCAACCTCTGATGTGTTCAGCCTCATCACACCAGTTGAGTAGATCCCTAAAAGGTTGAATTAGGATAAGTAGGGGTGCATTACTGCAATTGCTCCATCTTCTTCCTTGATATATGTTGAAATGTCTCCCCTTAAATAAATCCCTTCCCCTTTTAAGGTAGCCAAAGTACTTCAAATGCAGCTGCATCAAATGATCTTCAAATGGAAAAAAATCTCTCTTCCGTGTTAATGTTTGCTCTTGATCGTCAAGATATCTGACAACTTTTTTTTCATTCTGTCATGCTCTTTCTTTTTTTCTTCTCCCCTGACCCTTACTCTCTTCTTAATATTCTCATATTCGTCCTCCACGTCTTTAGTCCCTCTCTGCCTCTTTTTTTCTCTCCTTAATCCATCTCCCTCTTGCTCTCTCTGCAGACTGCAACAGGACTCATAGACTACGACCAGATGGAGCTGACGGCCAAGCTGTTCCGGCCCAAGCTCATCATCGCTGGCACCAGCGCCTATGCCCGGCTCATTGACTACGCCCGCATCAAGAAGGTGCATGGAGAACTCTCTCTGTATTCAATCCTCACTTAGCTTTCATCCCATCTTTCCCTCTGTTTATGTGTGTGTGTTTCACTCCACCCCTTCCTCTCCTGCTACCTGTTTTCTCAACTTCTCATCCTGCGTTAGAAAGGTCGGGCCAGTTTGGTCCTTTTATTCAAAACTCAGCCAACCTTTTCCACTGAACTGTCACACACACCTGCTTCCCTTACTGATAGGTCAGACCTAGCCAGGATCACTTCCAACCATATCCTCACTAATTACTATCCCACAGCACAGATCTGTCTGCTCTAAATACCAAGCATTCCTTTTCTACCATCAACGTTTCCAAACACAAACTAATTTTTTGGGGTAGTTCACACTCGCACTCGACAGCACAGATGCTTTCTTCCTCTTTTGCCTTCTTACCTGAGCTAAACGTGGATACTCTCACTGACTCACATGTACACAGCAGCAACTTTTAACTGCACACTTCACTGCTCTCTTTGACAGTGCACAAGAGGCCCCTTTATCAGTTTTGTTATACCCACCAGCTGATTCACTTCATTCACTCCATGACTGCATCCCTTTGTTGCAGAGCTCCACTTTAGCTACTACCATCAGATGGAGTGTCCCACCATTACAGAGCTGTTTTTATTAAGCACCATAACTACTTTGCCACTAAGCCTGAAGTGGGGCCATATTTCCCCCCTGGCATGTCTCTGTGGAACTGTTCACTGTTTTATTGCAGAATCTGCCGGGCCGGGCTCCTCTCCAGATTTTCAGTGTTGTGTTACCTAGATTCGAACAGGCTTCTGTTTTTTTTAATCTGAAGTTTGTTTTACTATTTGCGTTCATCAGCTACCCAAACATCACCCTCTTGTGTTCCCTCGCCCCTCCAGTAACCCTGCCATCTATCCTGCCTTTTAATCTAATAAACATGTGCTGATCCAGTTTAGATATACGAAGAAGGGAGATTGTCATGATAATGCATATTAATTGGAGCGCTAAAAAGATTGCTTACTGCTCTGATCATTCGCCAGCAAGTCATTTGCATGTTAGCAAGCTATTTATTGTTTGTCTTTTTCAATAAATGCTGTCAGGAGACAGCCAGGATTTATTGAATTATGCTGCAATATCGCGGGCCTCTGAAGAGTGCTGAAAAGCGTAATAACACCAGCTTTGATTTTAAATATCTGCCCTTTGAGAAGATACTGAAGGTACTGCGAACAGATGTAGAGTTAGTCATCAAATCATAACCGTGAGGGGAAAAATGTAAATGCAAAAAAGAGATTTTATTTCACATTTCTTATCTCACATTTTAACATATACAGAGCACTGCCAAATAAAATACACAAGACAGTTGGGTCACTGACTCAGACTGCGTGTAGTTTAGTTTTATAGTAACTATAGTGGTCTCTGGTAGAACTCCATATATCAAGAAAAATAAATGCAAATACATAAATGCATAGATATCTGGCCAGTGCACATTTTTACTCTGTGCTCCAGGAAAACTACATTTGAATTGAGGCTTTCAGCTTTTTGGGAGTTTGAATTTGTTCACCACTACAGTGGCTTAACGTGTCAACATAACACCTTTTTTTTTTTTTTACATAATTTTAATAATGGTGAATATAGTGAAGAGGCTTTTAATCCAATGGTGGTGGTGGTGGGGTCTACTTTGAGTCTACTTTCAGCAACAAAATAATCTTTTATTTGAACTTTTCTAATTTCTCTGTCGCCTAAAAGTATGGGAATATTAATAAGAACTATAATTCCTACACTGTGTAAAGGACATTCTTAATTTTGTTTTCCCTATTCCCTTTCCCTTCCTGTTCCCTTTCACCCTCAGCTGTGTACCGACATTAAGGCTTACATGCTAGCTGACATGGCCCATATCAGTGGCCTGGTGGCAGCCAAAGGGGTCCCCTCTCCCTTTGAATATGCTGACCTGGTCACCTCTACCACACACAAATCCCTCCGAGGAGCCAGGTGAGAACTGCAGAGAAATTTCATAACAATCTCCATAGACCTGCTGCACTGTAGTGTCTGGAGCAGGCAGAGAGGCTCAGTAGAAGTACGTAATTGTTTCTCTCTGTCACATACCTTAAGAGTATCATGGGAATTATTAGTCATTTTTATCAATAGCATTTATAGTATTTTGCGATGTTGGGCAGCTGATGTGCAATAGGAGGCATGGGTGCAGACAAATGAAATTATGATGTTGGGCTTTAGAGAAAACTAAAAGGGTGAGAATTTTTTGTCAGTTAATTAATCTGTTCTGTCTAGGGCTGGCCTCATCTTCTACCGTAAAGGTGTTCGCTCAGTGGACAAGAAGGGGAAGGAGATCATGTACGCCCTCGAGGACAAGGTCAACTTCTCCGTCTTCCCCTCCCTGCAGGGTGGGCCTCATAATCACGCCATCGCTGGTGTGGCTGTGGCACTCAGACAGGTCAGCACAACATGCTAACCCCCAGTTCCACTGGAAAAGTAACTTCATTTGTATGAATGTAAAGCTTTATAACTCTGGTTATAACTGGTTTGTAATAAGAAGTTTATAACTAGTGAATCAAATTTTACAGTGAAACAATTTTACCACTGAGATGTTCGGGTGAAACTTGATTCGAGGAACTAGTTCCCTAAGCTGCTGAAGGCATCTGCTCCTTCTCTTTCTCTAGTGTGAACTGTCTGGATCTTAATGCTGTGCTAGACAGCTACTGACAGTAAAGGAGCATTGAAAGGTGATGTCTCTCACTTGCACCATAGAGGGGAAATTTTTCCTGTCCGGATGTTCTTCCTCAACTTATTTGGGTTTTAATCACTAAAATGGAGTTATGCCTTCTGTATTTCCATCCTCCAACAGGTGAACAGTTAATCACAGAAAGTACATTTTCCAAGGTTGTTTGATCAGTTATTAGTGGAAAGAATTCAACATTTTCATCACAAGATACAAACAACATTGACTATTGAGTCAAAAATAACGTGATATGTGTCTGTGTCTGTGTCTGTGTGTGTCTCTGTGCGTCTGTGTGCGTCCATCCGTCCGTTCGTCCAGGCACAGTCTCCCATGTTCAAGGAGTACATCACCCAGGTACTAAAGAACGCCAAGGCTATGGCTGCAGCACTCCTCAGCAAAGGCTACACCCTGGTATCAGGTAATGTAACTTCTATTTAAAGGAGAACTCTGGTATTTTTTTAAACCAGGCCCCCTTTTGTACATATTTGGGTGCCTAAATGACTAATAGATACAAAGGTTTTGTAATTGGTTTTATAGATCTCCTCCACCAGCAGCTCCAAACAGGCTGCAATGGCTACAATGCAATCCTTTGGGACAAAACACCCAATCAAAGCACATCCTTCTAAAAGTACTTGTTTTTGCCACTGACAGGAGCAGATTGTTAGTTGTCGTGTCTGAGAACATTATAGAGAGAAACCTTTAGGTTAAAGAGTAAGATGATATTGCTCCATTCAAAGTCACCAGACTCCACTGACAAAAATAGTCACAGCACATGAGAGTTGCAGGTCTACTGCCTCAATCAGCTAGTTTGCTTGTTTGGATCCAAGGGCCCAGGTTTAAGAATACCGGAGATCTCCTCTAAGCATTCTGTTTTTTTAATTCCCAGTGTGACAGCAGACAGCAGAAAGAAACGGAGAACACACAACACAGTCAATAAAGAGAAATGTCCTGTCACAAAATGCAAATTACGCAACAGAAAAAAAACAAAACAGAAAACCATTTAAATTCATAATGTGCAAATAGGCTGATGTCACTGTAGCAATCCTGTCAATCAAGAAAATAAAACCAGATGATAGTGGTCACTTTCTGTTTGTGAGTGAAGGCTTAAATCTTGTACTGCATTTAATTCTCTGGCCTCAGCTCTTTTTTTGATGTATAGCCTTCAGTTGATAACCTAAAAAGCACAGACTTGTCCTGTGCTTACACTGCATTGTGTCCCTACTCCCCTTTTTCAAAACCTTTTGCGGTTGTTTGTTTTAAAACAGGGACAGGGAAAACAGGGAAAAGGCTGTATACTGTTATAGTCAATAAGAAGCAGAGTGTGAACTTAAGTTGGTTTCATTAATGGCTGCTTTCTATGTACATGTATAGAGTAATAATATATGCTCAGTTTCCAGTTGAGGTACAGCAAGCTAAAACTAATGCAGTCTAATACAACAGTCCTGCAATATATCCATGACATGAAGTTTATATTATTATGTATAATAATTATATATTATTATTATGTTCAGTTTTAACTTTTAACTATTATATGGAGGAGCTGATTGAGCTTCATGGTTAATACTGGCTTGTATTATATAGAGTGGTATTCCTGGTATTTAGACTACCCTCAAAGGTTTGATGAAATAACAGATCCTCTCTGTATAATGCCATACAGTTCTTGTGTGTCATCATGATGACAGCTTTACTGTGAGGATGAGTGATGATAATCGTTCCTATATAGTTTTAATGGTATCGTCTATTAAAACAAAAAAAGTAAAGCCATCTTTTGCTCATGTTGTTCCAGGATTAATTAAAACGTATTAATGTAATGCTCAGTTTAACATAAAGCACATATGCAGATAAACATACAAAACATACAAATGCACGAGGAAGGTGAGGTGTGAAGCACTGGAGAATGCCAACTACCCAACAGTAATTTGGATTCATCATTAGCTTCAGTTTCATATCCTACAGCTAACAAATCTGGTAACGTTGCGTCATCCTTGTTAAGCCCAAGTTGAGGTGGTCTGATCAAAGGCTTAAAAATGAAGTGCGTGTCTACGGAGCCTCGGACTTTCTTCCTCTTCAAAAGTTTTTCCTAAGAATGCTGAATATTTCAGGCGGGACCGACAACCACCTGGTCCTGGTGGACCTGCGGCCTAAGGGCATCGACGGAGCTCGGGCCGAGCGGGTGCTGGAGCTCGTGTCAATCACTGCCAATAAGAACACCTGCCCCGGGGACAAGAGCGCCCTGACTCCTGGTGGCCTCAGGCTAGGTAAGAAACAGCTTCACATTACACTACATTTAACTTGACTCGTACAAGGTCTTGACATACCCACTAAAGGTGTGATTAGAAACACTTTGTCAAGATAATCTGTCTTGATGTGTAGGTCAGCTTTTCAGCATTTTATGTTCCATAATTAACTACAAGGTTTGTCGAATTTACTTGGCTCTTTTTTACTTAATCTGTTTAACTTTTTCGAAATGTAGTTCTGCATATGGAAATGAGTCAGCCACCGATTAAGCCACAAGCACTGAGCAGATCATGATTAATTAAGCGTGTTTGGGTTTTTAATCATCTTCCAGGAAGTTCAAGAGCTCCACACTTTTAGCATCGTCTTGAGGCAAAGTACTTTACCTACAGTACCATGTACTGCACTTATTACCTTCTCACTTGTTTATTATATTGAAAGTTTGACTGACTGCGCCTTAGTCACCCATCAGCATCAATACAGATTTGACACATCTGGAGTCTCTGTAGATTCATTACTGAAATTTCAAGAAACTCAGGGTTCTGTTTTTCCCCCCAAAGACCATATGGTTCCTAAGTGGGGAAAAAAACAAAAATTGATTAGAGACAGTTGGACCAGTAAAACCAAAAAGCTGCAATTACTAGTCATTACTTTGTATTCCAAGCTGCAGACTTTATGTTCTTCTCGGCCCCAGGTGCTCCGGCCCTGACCTCCAGACAGTTCAAAGAAGCTGACTTTGTGCAAGTTGTCGAGTTCATGGATGAGGGCTTCAAGATTGCCTTGGATGTCAAGAAAAAGACAGGTGAGTCTGCTGTGAGAAGGGAGGCACATTACAATGTAGCCTCACTTTTTTTTTAGATTTTAGTTTTAAAACAGAGTTTGAAACTAGGGATCTTTTTAGAAATGCAAAATAAGTACAATATGCTGAATGTTATGATAAATTATTGGAAACTGAAGCATGAGAGAAAACAAAAAGGGCAGTGGTGATAAAACAAAAGAAGCTAAATCCTGTTCCCTTTTGTGTTCTCCAGGAAAGCTCCAGGACTTCAAGGACTTCCTTCTTCACGACCCAGAGACAGTGGCTCGCATCGCCGACCTGCGCCACCGCGTTGAAGCTTATGCCAGGCCCTTTCCCATGCCAGGCTTCCACGACCATTAGGCAGGACCGTACAGAATCAGGGGGCCGTCACAGCCAGCTGGGCAGAAGTGTGCAAGGGGAGGGGAAAGCGTCACAGTGGTGAAATGGGGTTGGTGCCTGTGAGTCGGGATGATCCTTGAGTTCATGGTTTTTCCCAATCAGATCTGGGAAACAGATTTTTTTTTACACTTCTTTGCAGTCATTCATCAGTCTATTCTTATAAAATCGTGGCCTCCATGTTGAGGTAAAGAAACAATAAAATCTGACAGTTTTTGTAGAGCCGAAAGAACCTATTTTCTATTGTATATGTAAAGGTTTTTCTCAGTTGTCTTCACGCTGTTTCTTTAATGTGAGTGTGTGGGAGGGAAAAAAATTACATGTCAAATCAAAAGCACAGTCAAACAACGACCAACAGCTCTCGGTGTCACAGACTCCGTGACTTGATTTGTGTATAATTAGTTATTATAATAAGATACACTGAGGAGTCTTAATGCTTTAAAGAGGTTTACTTAATGTCACTAGCGTAGATTAATATATTCACATGGAGATGTGTGCATGATAGATTCTACTGTTCATGAAACCAGGTACAGGAGGTGGTAAAGGGCTGTTCTTCCAGTTTGTGTCGGCCTTTTCCATTTTTGTGGGAGAAATTTAGATTTAACTTAGAGATTAACCCAAAATGTTGTTAGAGTGTAATTTTGAGTGGAGATTTGTGTTTCTATAGTGGGAAGATCCCACATAGAGGAGGTGGACTAAATAGATTTAACATCTTTTAACATGCATAATCTCAGTACAGCATATACTGTTTAAAAAAAAACAAAAAAAAACACATCTCTCTTAATATAAAAGCTTCAAAACGTAGACTTTACTGGGAATTTGTATTAGATTGCATCACAATCAGTCCACCTTGTGAACACATCTATTTTTGAAACACTCATTGCATCGTCTGATTCATCTTCCAGCATATCATCTTTGTCTGTTTGTAATTGCTTTGCATTGTTTCATTACTGATAACCAAACGAAATAACAGAAATGTCATCCTGGATTATTTCATACTTTTCTTTAAGTGCGTTTACAAAGAGTATATACTTTTCTATATATTATTTAATAAGAACTAATTTCACACTCAGTATATCTTAAGGTTTCCCATATCAGCTGATATGTCGCACTAGAAGAAAGATGATTTGTCTCGCCAGTCATTTATTTAACCGAAGAGTTCAACGATGGAAACTGTGAAGCAGCTTGAGTTGATGAAACATTTCCAGCATGTTTTGTTGTCTGTCTGGTTCGCAGATTGGAACTGTTGTCATTATCACTGCATCAGTGAGGAAGCAAGATTTCCCTGTGAAATGGTCTTACAGCACAATCGAGAAAGGAGTGTTAGAAAGTGTATGGTTACGTTCTTACTTTGCACAAATCGCAGCTTCTGAAGTCCACCAAATCAAATGAATTAACAACATTACAAGTTTTTGACAGCCAATAGAGTAGATGTTGCCAAAATGTACCAATAAGTATTTTACTACTGTGTTTATAAATCTGCTGTTTGTCTGTCTGTGACATGTTGCCAGCCATTGTACATCAACACAGGTTTGAACTAACTTTCTTTTACAGAACATTTTATAAATTAACAGTTAATCAGTATTAACTGAGTCCAAATAAATTACAATAATGCAAACCTACTGCGTTGTGTCATTGATATTAATATACATCTCCACACACACACACACACACACACACATTGTCACAACCACATGTTTAATAAAAACTGTGTGGTAAGATGCCATTCTGTCAAAATGTGAGCAAGTTTATCCGGTCTGATGGCGCACGTGTGTGGAGTAACAACGCAGTCTTGATCACAAGCTTTCACCACTACTCACAAGACCTGTTTTGTATTTATGAAATGTGAAGAACATGCACTGAATACTATAGCCTACTTAAAGTGTGTACATTTCAGGTACTTGTACTTCTATTTCGAAAAACTATGTGAAATATCATAATTAACGCTCCACTTCATTTTTCGACATCTAATTACTTGACAAATACAATTTTACATACAAACATGATCAACTTGTTTTTTGTAATAATACTTCATGTACTTTTGCAATGCAGGAATTTAATACACTTTAATAAGTGTCTTCATAGGCTAGTGTTGGTGTACTTCCTCCACTGCTGTTGTTCAGACACACTGTGAGGGGTTCACAAACACCCACATTTTGTTTGGAGGATTAAATGTCGCTGTGGTGTTGTATAAATGTTTGACCTCACAACCAGTTATCTGCACTATGCAGTGATGGGAGGCAGCAAAGTATGTTTACTCAAGTACATACTTACATACTAAAGTACTGATGTACTTTTCTTGAGTACTGTATTTCCATTTTTCTGTTATTTTATACTTCTAGACCAACACAACTCCACTTCAGAGGCAAATACATTATATCACATTTCCATTCCGGTTACTTTATTTCAGATTCTGATTATTACTAAATTAGGATATATTATCATAGATGAAGATAAAACTTTAATGATCCTCTGATGGACATTCACAACATACCCATCATTAAAGTGATGAACATACTGCATCAATGCTCCATAATATAACAAGTGTTATTTTGCATGAAGCTAACTTTTACTTTTGGTCCTTTCGGTACATGTTGATGCTACCTTTGCTCTTGCTCTTGCACTCTGAATGCAGGACTTGTACTTGCAGCAGGGTATTTCTGCACTGTGCTTTTGCTACTTTTTAAGGTGCCTGAGTGCTGCTCCCACTGAGCAGGACCAAACCTCAGCCCTTACTACACCAACAGAGGGGGGGCGCTGTTGGAGACACCACCTGAAGGGGGAACAGACTTCAACACAGCACTGACACTTGGTGAAGTCCTTCCAGGTGTCTGTGGTATCTCCCAGTAAAAGCAAGCTAGCTCAGAGCTAACTCTTGTTACCGCCGCTTCCCTCACACAAGACAACCTGTGCTCGCTGTGACACAAATCAAACGCACCCTTCCCGACGGGGCGGGTTATTTAAAACCATTCAAACGTTCCACGTTGGCTCGGTTCACCTCACATATCACCTGTACACCGCTGACACACCTCTGAAGACCGGCCAGCAGCCTGATATTAAAGTTAGCTTGTCGTCAGTAGAGGCTTTGTGGAGGAAATGTTAGTTTCAGGGCTGTTTCCTGGTGCTGGTTAACTTCAGCGGCCTCCCGAAGGATCCAGTCTCTGCAGAGGAGGAGCCTCCGTGTGTCACTGCTGCTGCACCAGGTAGGTGTAGGCTGCTTGTGCTAACATGGCTGTCATTCACTCACTCGTCTGTTTTTAAGGTGCCGCAGCCTTCAGCCTTCTAATGTGCATTAACTGAATGTATTAATTGTGAATGACTTTCTCAGAGTTGTTGAAGTTACTTTTTTTTTTTTTTTTCCTGGTTGTGTTGTTTGGCAGCTTCATGGTAAAGTTGTTAACCAGTTTACAAAAGTGTTGGAATACAGATTTGACAGTAGCCTATGAGGTGTTCACTGGGCCCTTGGGTGCTTTATAAAAGTGTACAGTTCTGTGAACAGTCTGTGTTAATGTGGCTTTTGCCTTGCACATAGCACACATCATGTAATACTGGCTTCATGTGACAGAACTGTTTCAGCTGAAACTATTGTGTTTATGTGACCGCTTGCTTTGCTTTTCCTGGTATTCTCTTTTGTGGGTTATGCTTCACATCATACACCGATGCATTGGTGCTTCATGCTGCTCAGCGTTGCATAACATTTTAGAGGGGGTTTGTCTGCTAAAAGGCTTCGATTGCAGTAGTTTTAGTCTGTGTAAATGAATACTTGCACTATACGCTGCAGTGGGTCAGCCTCCTGTGTTGGGTAATGGTCAGTAGTGGACGATCTCTCTTGTGGTAGATTCCTCATAAAAGTCGTCACTAAGCTCTGTATCCAATGAAGTTTTTGTGGGAAATGCATTATTGGCGCGTCTGATCATTTGCAAGTTCTCCTGTAACAAAAAATGTATCTACTCTGCACAAAGTCTTTGTTCAAGCAGCCTGAGTTTCTTTTTGTTTGGTTTTGTCGTTATTTGAGTGATTGTAACTGGGGGTAGATGTTGCCTTTAGTGGAAACGCTCTGTTTACATACATAACTGCCTCATTTTGTTTCAAGAAAGCCTGTAAATCTTAGCTCGCCTTAGAATGGAAAACACAATCAGTAACAACCCGTAAGTGCTCATTTACTTACAGTAAATTGTTGTTGTACTTTCGTATTGCTATAAAAATCAGATCCAGATGAGGTGGCTGACTGAACTGACTGTGTGAAAAATACATTATGAATATTACGTCTTTGGGAGAGGCTGATGTTTAAGTTTTGTAAATGAAGTGGCCTGTGTTTTCCTTTTGAGATATGAAATATTTTTGTCTCATGATGGCTCCCCCAAGTTTTGCATGCATTCAGCAGGATACTGTTATGCGTCTGTGTACAGGGATGGAGACCTTACTTCGTTAAAGCTAAATTTTGCATGAAGCAGTAACGTCAGCGTGTATCATGGGCAGAACAGATGGTCACACTTAGCCAGACAGCAGCCTGCCACACAACACAAGAGTCACAGACTCTGAGCAACATCCCACATCAGCTCTCCTGCTCAAGTCCTCCTCTTCTCTAATTTAAAACGCGAGCGCAGGTCTTGTCCTGTGCTTAATCGCTTGTCGAACACCAAACAAACATTCACTGGAGAGAAGTGCATTGATAACGTTCAGTCCAGTTCGATGCTGTTGTGGTCCAACAACACACGCATGAAGGCTTCAGCACAAGTTCAGCTACTGTCTCTTTACTTTGTGGGAGTGTGCGATAATTGGGTGGCGCAATATTCGCAGAAGACAACAACGTTTTTTCTTGGACAATGCTGATAGTGGAAACAATATGTATATGAATGAACATGCAAGCAGAGTTGTATGTGCGTAGGTAGGTTAATTTTAAGCCCCCCTTTGCAGTTTTTTGTTGGTCACTTTATGTAATTTATCTTTCCCCTGTGGGGGAGTAACACAATTTTTCTGTTCCTCAGAAGCAACACAGATGAGCGATATCTTTCAGCAGTGGAACGGATCGTAAAATCACTCTGTAAAATGAATAGGTCCATAAGCAAGAAAACGTGCAATGAAAAAGTACTCTTCAGTTGTAATTGTCATAATTGTACACAGTATTACCCATCTGGTACATTTCCACATAATGTTGGTCATATATCAAAGCCTTAAAACTCCCCTCTAATCTGCCCTCTGCTGCTGTAGACACACACACACACACACACACACACACACACACACAGTTTCAAATGAAAAGATGATACAATTCAGTTCCCTCAGTTGCTGATCTGACGATAAATCATGTCTGTTTAATGGACAATGGGATAAATAACAAAGTCACCAATTAATTAGAAATGTATCTTCAGTGTGTCATATGTGTGCTGAGGTACAGTATGCATGAATGTGCCCGTGTCACTTCAATACCTGTCATAATTAAACCTGCCAGGAATTGATATGATGGTAAAAAGCTCTAAATATAGATGGGAAGAGCTGTCTGCAGGTAATGACGTTCCAGTGTATTTAGACTTCCAAGCCCCACTAATATGCTGTAATTATCATGTAAGGAAACACGATTCCTCCTCATAGTGTAAGAGGCATCACTTGAGTGTGTGTGGGTGCCTGCCTGTACAGTAATCCTAATCCCCGTCCTAATCCTTCCACACTAGCGCACCTGCTGCCACTGCTAATAACAATAAAATGTTTATTCCTGTAGCACTTGATAGGGTCTACTGTAGATACTGTAGAAATGGTTAGCCAAATGCTGCACAGTACAGTATACCAAAAATAAAGGAACGGGTAAAAAGGGGAAAAAAAATAAATAAAATGATGGAAAACGCATCAGTCACACTGGAATATTATTTAAACATGTAATATAGTCACCATGACTTAACTTTTTAATAAAACCTGAAAAAAGAACCGCAAAACCACCGGCCCAGTGTGAACATTTGATATTATGAAAAATAAATCTGAATCTTGCTGATCTCCATAAATCACACAAAGAGCATCACAAGGTCATTTTTTTAGTTTAAATACTATAATAATGTTAAATGATGATAATAATATGGAAAGGATATGTTCCTCTCTTTGCATTTACACTATGAGTGTGTGTGTGTCTTTATTTTTACCTTTACCTTAAGTAAACAAACATTTTGTCATGGCTGCAGTAAACCTACAGCAGGGAGCCAATAATTGAAACAATTTTTTTTCACCTCCTCTAACTCGATGGAAACTCTCTTCACTCCCGGAGCAGTGAGGGATTCTAGGAACGGGACTGCCAATGCAGCATAATTCTTTGTCCTGCTTCTCACACAGTGCGAGCTATTCTCATGCTGTATTATAAACATGCCGCCGGCATATTTAGCAATTCATATAGGCAGGATGTTACCTTGTACATTGTCGTATTTTTAGTGGGATGTGCTGTTGTCTGTTTTCTCTCTGCAGCTCTGTTCAAGAGTGGTTGGCTTGTGTTGTGGTTTAGCGATCTGTATTGGTCAGCTCAGCACACTGATATATATATAAATGAATGAATAAAATGAATAAAACCCCTTTTACCAGAGCCTGACTACTCCTATCACACAGATAAGATACAAAACCACGTCACCATGAAGCACCTGAAATGTCTACTTAAAACTAAAACAGTGTTTTATCTAATCTGTTAATCAATATGTTCTCATCTATTAGGTTCATTATATTCTACATTTTTTTTTTTTTAAGTAACCTGTTGACTTTATCGACACTAAAAGTAGCCTGTTCAGATGGAGGAAACTTGGCTGTGAATCTCAAGACTAACCTGAAAAAATCATTTTCAGAGCATCTGCAATAGGACAGCATAAACAGAACTCACTGCTAGGGCGCCTTGTGGACAGAATACTTTTCCAAGAGCCTGTTTGTATAAATATAATGATTAGTACTCTTAATTTAATCACAAATGAAAAAATGTTATCTGAAAAATGTGAATAGAAGCTCGTCTCGCCTTTTTTATTTTACGATAAACCGACAACTCCACCTGCTGATGAAGGCAATGTGATCAAAAAAGCTATGAAATGGACGTCAGACCTCAAATTGGGATTGTTCTGTCAAATTATTTACTCTATATGTAGAAGTATTTGTTTTTTTTTATGTTGTGTGGGCAGGTGAACAGGTTGACACACAAGAAACCTCTAAACCTGAGTGAAATATGTATAGAAAAATGCATCTTCAAAGATGTTTCAGCAATATTTAAAGACAAAAGTACTACAATAACACTCTGTAGTGTGTGTCACTGACAAAAAGGTGAGCCATACATCACAATAAGTGATGTATGCATAAATGCAGTGTGGGTGGTAGTCGTTCCTGCTAGTTAAACCAGGAAGTAGCTCTGCAGAGAAATGCACCTTTTTTACAGCTGACATTTTAGGCACAAACCTTTTATCTTTGGCATTTGAATTCACTCTCATATGTGACAAAGAAACCTAAACTTTTACTTCTAAACACTTAGTTATTTTCAGTCAAGACGTGGCAGCACATTATGACACGTCAAATCACTTGACAGTTATTCTCAAACGGTTTGATTGTCTGACGGCGTCTGAAGTTCTTGTTCTAATGAAAAACACTTTGTTGTAAACATGGACAGAATACAGACAAATTTAGTTTTTTGAGATGTGACATTTGGCCACGATGGCTGGGTATAGACACAAACTTGATTTGGGAAGTAATTTCTTTATGTTTAATGACTTATTTTTTAGGAATTGGGTGATTTTTTTTTTTTTTTTTGTCTCCCTTTTTTAAATAGTCGCAATTAAATGATGAATGTGGAAGCATCTATGCTATAAGGATACAGGAACAGTGGATACTGTACATTATGTCAGAGGTCAGCACGTGGACCTTGTTGTCTCAGAATACTTTGTTGGAAATGACCGTTTATTGTGGGAACAAAAGCACCATCCTTTACGAAAGGTCGCTCCGTTTGGATTTATGGACAAACACTGGTTTGCTCTTTGATTTTCATGTTCCACCTCTGGGAGAAAACATTAAAGGATGAAAGGCCTCACTATCTCCACTGGATCAGTGGATCTGCCCAGGGCCTCTCAACAACAGCCACACCACCCCAACGCTGCCACCGTTGCCTCCTGTTGTGCAGCATGTCCTATTTACTTATTTATTCGTCCCTCCTCCACCCCACGACTCACTTCTTATCTCACCCATTAAAATTAATCCTCATCTAAAAATATCTACTCTTGCTCGTCGCAGAGGATGTAATCGAGGAGGAGATGGCCTCTCTCAGTCTCCCTCCTTCTGCCTCGCTCTCCCTGACAAGTGCTCAAGTGTCTGCTGAGGGAGTGCTCTCACTTCAGCTTCTGAGGTAGGAAAATGGCAAACACAACCTGTGTTTGTAAAACCGAGATCTTAACCACACGCTGCCATACTTCATTGCCTACCGAGGCCTGATTGGGATTGCATGTCTGCCTTAATGTTTGCTGTTTTGGAAAAGGACTGTGAGGGTTTGTTGACACAGTTGCTAACTGGTGAAGCCATATGAACGTAGTAATTCAGCTGCACAGTCCTATTGTATCTGTAGGGTGAGCTGGGGGGGGGGGGACTAGATAAATACAGGCAAGCAAAGCATGTTCTTATATAAAGAAAGCTCAGAGCAAACATTTGTGAAGGGACGGTGTTTTTTTTTTGATGATGTCTTATTTGAAGTGTTGGAAAGTGAAGGGGAGAATATGAACACCACACAAAAGAGATAAGAAGATACAACATGAGAGGTAAAATCTCGCCATATTCTACAAGCTCTTATCCTAATAGGTAAATAGTTTGATGGCGAGCTGCTGGTGTGCGTCACCCTCCGCCTTAAACTTTTGTACTGATACTAACACGCTGAGGCAATGCAATCACAACGACCTGTGAAGCTGTTCAGGTCGGATAATAACTGTCCACCCTCTGTGTGTGTGTATGTGTGTATGTGACCTTGTGATTATGCCCCAGTGTGATGCTTTGGCCTGGCTGATTACCTGTCAGCAGGTTTTGTGCATGTGAGACATGCGCATGCACACACAGACACACATATCACACACAATCGTCACCCAGCAACAGACACCGACTGGGCAGGTCACCACACTGTTGCAGAAAGCATATTGCTGCTTTTAAAAGGAGCACTGGTGTATACACACACACACACACACACAAACAAATGGGGCCCATGCAGGGTCTGGAGCATAGATTGTCTATTAGGGAGTGTATTAGGAGAACTTAGGGGTCCAACATTGACAGTTTGTGCACCATTAGAGAGGGATTGTATGTTGTTGTCCAGTGATGCTGAGTGAGAGCACACACACACACAGACACAAACATTCATCATTCAATGAACTCTCCATCATGGGAGAGTCATGCCAGCAGGAGGCATATTTGGAGAAACTACTAATCCTGAGTCTTGTCATTTTCCTGCTCCACACCTAAGTGAAAATAATGTTTTGGTTTTTAAAGACAAGCACTGATCAAACAGTTCAGTGATTTGTCTCTTTGGACTGCATCTTTCTGGAACTGAAAACTGGTTTAAAAGGGCTCTATGACCCACACGAATATTCATCTCTCATGATTGATTTCTATTTTGGTCCTCTTCATCTGCAACTTCATATCTCAGCATGTGTGCATGTGTGACTTACTTGTCCCAGCACTGCTGGATTTGTGATGTGACGAGCTCTGTAAATAATGTTTTTTTTCCCTTGGATATTAAAAGCGAGATTTGAGTTTTGTAGCGCTCCTATGAGTTCATTAGCACAGTCAACCACAAATATTGGCTGTTCGTGGTGCGCATAGCAATGTCACAGACTTGTGTTAGTTGAGTAGCAGGGTGGCATAGTGAGCAGTGAGTCCTTATCATGTAGGACCTGGATGTGGTGTCCTCTACTGATGTGGTGTCCTGAGACTTTCCATAACATAAACTTGTAAGAACCCGCAAGATAAGATTCTCCTATATGTCTATCAATTGCCAAAATAAACATTTTGATCAGTGCAGCTTTTATTTTCATCGTTGAATTCCACCCAAATCTGATAAATGTGCAGCATATGAACAACTCTGTAGCTTGTACACCACATCAAATGTAATCATGCACCAAGGAATCAGACTTTTGTCGTATTTAATCTTTTTATAGCTTTATTTTTGTAGGTTTACAGTGTTAATTCAGAGCTGTTGCCGTGGGAAACTGTGGAAATGTTCAGGAAGACGTTTCACACCGCTGAGGCGACAGCAGGAGGTCATGCCAAACTTGCTGCTCCTGGAGTTGCCTGGAGGACCTTTAGAAGTCAGGGCCTTCTTTCTTCAGGGTCTTGTAGTCTGTGGTGATGGCAACAAACTGTGGAAGGCAGGAGGAATACATTTAAATCTGTTTTGCTTAAATTAAATTAATCAGCGCTGTCTTTAGGAGAATGCATGGGGAAGAAAGAGGCAGGGGTGAACTTTTTTCTTCTTCTTTTTTTTCCTCACCTCTCGGGTACATGCACTTTCTGCAGTCTCACCCAAATACTTATTTACCAATATACTTTCTAGTTAATTTGTTTTACCGGTTCATCAGTTTCAATGTGTCATGAATGAATGAATACATTGTGTGACACGTGTTTTGCTCTGCTTGCACCACAGCCCTCAGACTATGAACCACACATTTTTGCACTGGCAGTGATTATTTCCTCTCTGTGTATTTTCCTTATTGGGCTGCCATTAAAGCCCTATTCCCCCTCCCCTCTTTCCCACTTCCCCCCCTCCTCATTACGATCATTGTTTGGACTTCAGTGGAATTTCGATGCGAGACCTTTGCCTTGCTATCGAGAATTAAACATGCCGTGTCCTGACCTTTTGTCTGCAGCGACTTTCATTCCACTGGCAAGCAATCCAGCCTTGAAACCCCCAGAAAATGCTCTTCTCGCTGAAAAACACATCATCCAGATCTCCTCTGCTGGGACTTGTCAGTTGGTTGTTTTTCTGCTCTATTTTGGGTCAGCGTTGTTAATATTTTCATTAGTTTGACAGTGGCTCTGGCCTTGTTCAAGAGGTACGGCAAATTATTACCGACCACTAAAAGCTCCCGGTTCCATCTGCCTTAATTTGTTTTTGAAAGACACTTTGTTTTCCTGTGTTTGAACAGTTGTGAAGAAAGCCGCAACACAGCCATGTTGATCTGACATTACTTCAGCAGCATTGATTAGTCCAAATCTATTTTGCTGGTTTTTTTTTTTTTTTTTTTTTTTTTTCAGGCTGATGATGAATGTGACTCAATGAAACAATGCCATTCTTGTCTCTAGTTTTCTGGCAACATGATTGGTGTGAGCAGGCATGTGACAGCATGGTGTGCAACAGGGGAGTCGTTACCTTGTACTGGTATGTTGGGTCAAGGTTGTTCCAGGGCTCTGGGTTGTTCTTCTTGTCCCATAAGCTGCACATGTGGAAACATTCATGGCATGCAGAATAAAAAGAGGAAGAAGGAAGAGAAAAGACAGGATGTGAGAATAAGCAAGTCATCAATGATGGAGGTAAAGCTCAACATGAAGAGCAGATGCAGAGAAAAGAGAGACTTGACGAAGAGAAATGGGCAGCAGTGTAACCAAATGGGATCAAAGAGAGGACAGGAAACACGGAGACAAAGGGAGAGAAATGCATAGATGCCGGATGGAGACACAATTTGGAAAACAGAGAGGTGATTATGAGATGAGGTGAGCCCATTGACTTGGCAGTGCTCCTCTGTTCATTAACCAAAGTCTGGATTTCACAGCGCTCCACTGTGACTGTCCATCCCTCCTCCTCCCCCACTGGCAGCACGTCATGCAGCCAAAGCACAAACAAAGAGACGGAGAGACTGATGGCAGTGCGGGCATGTCTCCCCCTTCTCTCTCCATTACCACAAACACTAGATGGTTTCAGAGAGAGAGAGGCAGCCACTGGCCACAGCACTCGTCAGCAGCTGGTGATGAGGTCAGGAGTTATGGCTGACCCTCAGAACAAGTGGTTCTGTATGGCCCGAAATAGGACATGTGCAGTCACTGAGTTCAGTGTGGTTGGTGCAGCTTAACATGTGTAGGTACCAAAAAAGCTTTGTTTTCACACTGGTATTAAATTCAGTGACTCATTTTACCAAATCTGAATCCAGTGTCTGCTTATTGAATTCAAATCTTTTGAATCCCATATTGAATCTAATTAGGTTTCCCTTTCAACGTTTACATTGGGGCCCAACTGTGTAATGAGTGGGCTGAAATTATCTGCAGATTTGAACTCATCACAGTTATTTATCAGACATGTTGGCCAGTCAGTAAGGAAAAACACACTGCAGTACAGAAATGCCAATTATGTTTTCAGGTTCTGTGCGTAGTTAGTGCATCACAAAACAGTAACAAATTCATCCTTTAATCAGTCAAATGTGGCAGTCCATACATACAGGTTTTTAGTAACCAAATTTTAGCAAATCCTAATCACAATTGTTGCTCTAATTTGTTGTATTAATAAATATCAAAGATTCAGCTGAGGTATACTGAATTTTTGTTAACTGAGAAGGAGGAAACACTGTTTTCTAGTTTTGGACGGCACCAAAATTCATGTTCACAACCTGCAGTTAAAACCCGTAGAAAATGAGATGAGCAGTATAACATGAACTTTTGATTATATAGGGACCTGACACTGTAATTAAAAGGTGTAGCTCTCATATTTTGCACCCCTGACCGCTCACATACTTCCTCCAGAACAATTTAACTGAAACGATTTAAGATATGACGTAAATAAGGTTTAGCAAGTAGATTTCCCCCCCCTGAAGCTGTCATGGCACGACCAGCTTGATTGTTTCACAAAAGCTAAATCGCCACCCTGAACTACAAAAACACACCGTCCACTTGCAATTGTAGATTGGTGTTGAAGGGTACTTTTCCTGTAGCGACTCAAACACAAGCTTGCAGCACACACATTAACTTGGCCTTTGGGCAAGTTACTGGTGACGTTTATGATGATAAGGTACAACTGATAATCTGCTGTCTGTGACATTTGCCATTTTTTATGGTGAAGAACACAGACGGCACAAGCTCAAACCGAGAACCTAAATGTTTTGTGCATTGCTCTTTGCTAATGAGAACAAGTGATAAGCGATAAAAGATTCTATAAGAGATTCATTCGCCTGTAGGGTCAACGAAGCTGCCTTTATTGCCAACCTTGAACCAGATCCAAAAGGGGACCAGCTATCGGAACCCATCTCTGGCAGATTAACAGATTCTCAAATGATAGCCAGCTTTTTGCATCCAAAGTCTGGGTTCAGCTGACAACCATATAAAAAAAAGAAATAAATACAATCCTGTAAAAATCAAAAGCAACGTGGAAGTTGACTACAATAGCCAAGAGTATTGACAGATGACAGCCTTACGTGACATGAGGTCCTCTTGCCAGGCGGATCAGATAGAGCGCGGCCCCTGTAATGCCCATACCCACGAAGACAAATTGAGGGATCAACTGTGGAGAGGGAGAGGGAGAGGAGGGATGCATGAGTCCCAGACCACAGAGACATATGACGGTAAACAAACATTCTATCAAGTGGTTGGCTGTGATATGTACCATAAATAACACCTGTGTGAAATACACACACACACACACACACACACATATACACGGTCGTTGTTATTCCTGTTTTTCCTCTCCCTGCCCTCCTCCATATGCATGAGGCCCAGGCCATGTGTGAGGCAGCTCACTGTCAGCCTGGGTTGAATGGGCAAGGACGCAGTGGAAGAGAGAGCTGCGGCATCTCTGTGTGCCAGCCTCTCCTCCTCAACACTATACCTGTCAGACTGAGCGACAGCAACACTCTCACACACACACACACACACACACACACATTCACTCACACACACTGAGACCAAGACATAAGTAAACACATGCATATATTCGCATAAATGAGGTAACACGCGCACAGCGTGAGCACTCAAAACACAGGCACGAATGTGTGCTCACTGACACACTCACACACTTTTATTTGATGCTCTGAGCGTTGATGATGACGGGAATTATAACAGAAAAGCACATTAGAGGGACAGGGGGATAATGTGATATGTCATCTTAAACACCCAAAGCTTAGCTGCGCCAATCCTCTCACTGCGCTGCATCTATTCATCAACACACTACACTGCCATACATTTCCTGTCTACTTTGCAATGTGATACTCTGTGTGTGTGTGTGAAAGAGGGAGGGAGAGAGAGAGAGCGAGCGAGCGAGAGAGTCGCACCACTGGTGAACAGCTGTTCTCAGCCCACACAGATCTTGTCAAGCTGTAGAGAGATGACAGTTTGATCAGGTTGAACTGAAGGATGTCTCTACTCAGCTGTATCTAGACATCTGTCTTCTGTCTGATTGCGCTGCCACTTTCCTTGTTGTTGATTAGCAGAATGTCTGTCTGGTGATAAAACTTTGATATTCACACCTTAAAGCCGTGTTAGAGAGTTGAAGAAAATCTCGCTCCCTCGGCTCCTTCTAAGAGCACGGACCTTCTGCTTCAGACTTTTACTCAGGTGATCGCATGTCAAACGTGCGAAAGTGCAGTTTATTGTAAAGATTCATCATTACTGTAAACAACCTGAATAATGATACAACTGACAGTCATTTTATTGCCGACTAACCTGCAGAGTCGTTTCTCAATTAGTCATTAAATAATCAATGTCTATTAAATGTCCCAACCTAATGTGACATCTGTGAGGGTCAAATTGTCATTTCAGCTTGAAAAAATGATTAAGGTAAATCAATTATCAGGGTCATTGTCAACGCAATTACTTTTGAATGACTAATTAATTGACCAATCATATCCACTTTTTCTTTAGAGCTGCAAATAACAAATATTACCACCACTGATCAATGTATTTTTTTTTTTTTTTTTGCATATTGTCAATGCAGCAATGCCTCACATTTGACAGGCGGAAACCACTGGAAAATTTTAATTTTCAATTTTAATCAGCTGCTCAATGAACTATTTACTGTATTTCAGCACCAGTCTGCTGTCTTAGTCCTGCGCAGTCTGCTCACCCAGCATGGGTTTTATGTGCTCTCAATCCTTCTCCAAGTAGGTTCACAATGAACTTCTGAACTTGGGAAAAGAAGTTCATAGTATGGACCAAGTTTTCACTGCATACATACACACACACACACACACACACACACACGGACATGCAGATATATACACACAAGAGCACACTGAACACGTGCTCTACGCTGACTGAAGATGCTCAGCTTCAGTCACTTAAGTAAACACAAACCACGCACACTGAACACACAGAGGCAGGCCAGCTTTGATCTCACACACACACACACACACACACACACACAGGCACACACCAAGTGAATAATAAAGACTTAGGCCTGTCTGTAGGGAGCTGTCCACTCCCCGGTGCTGATATCTTCATATCGTGCCACACAAGTGAGTGCACCTTTTAACCATTCAGCCTGACCGATATAGGGAGTGCTTTATACTCGCTGGAGTTCGATACTGTTGCTGCCCTTATTACTTTTCTGGTGCACTGCCAAGCCAGCCGTGTCAATCCATGAATTTGGGTCACCCTCAGCATAGCTCCGAGGCAACAGGAAAAAACAAGCACAGACAGCTTCTGTGTCTTTCTTACTCGTCCTGTCTTCATTTCATTGTGACAGTTACACAGCAAATTAACATGACAAAGATACAAAGTAATAACGTGGAGTCACAGTGTACAGCTTAAATGATTCAGATGATGATATCAGTCATTTACAATTGTTTTAATGTTATATGGATCAAAAGAATCTAAACTTGAAGGTCGACTTACTAGCTTTTAGAACTTTCAGCTCCATCTCACAGTCTTCATTCAACTAATGCTGGCTAAAGTGATGATATAATATTGATGTTAATACTTATTGTGGCAGATATTTTACAGTAACTTTTACTGTCAGACCTCAGTAGCACAGCAGCTAATGTCTATTTTCATGATAAATCACATTTTTCTTATTTAATCAATAAATCATTTTGTCTGTGAAATATTAGAAAATGGTACAAAATGCTCCAGAACTCCACAGTGACATTTTGTAATTTCTCTTTTTGTATTAACAGTATTCTTATTTATTGTCCAAGATGGATACGTCGGTAGCATTCAATGAATTCAAAAACTAATTCAAATCTAAATTTGTCATAATGTTAAAACCCAATACTCAACCTCCAACAGAGAATTACGTTTTAGAAATAAAACAACTTAAGAGTCCTTTTTTTTTTTTTCTACGCCTGGTGTTTATATCGGTACACAAAAAGATCTCGATGTTAGTCACAGAAGTCTCAATAGATAAATGAATATGATGCAACCTACCCCTGGATGTTTCTTCGCATGTTCAAGCACTGTCTTAATCATGTTTATTATTCTTCAAGAATAAGAAGAACCAAATGAATCCACCAAATAAAATAAAAAAACCTAAATCATAAAAGAATTTGACAGCTAAAGTTTAACAAATACATCCATGTAAATTATTGTCTCAGTGCAAGTTTGTCTGAGCTGTTTGTTAGCTGAAGTGAAGTATGTTGGCCAGGGCAGTGAAACCTGTTGCCAATCTGTCCCTTCCGCTCTGCCTCCCTCCCTCCCTGATGAATGAGACGGAGAAGGAGGGAGAGAGGGAGAGACTGTCCTAATCCTCATAATCTGCTGAGGACACTGTATGTTTCCACTGAGGCTCATTGGGTACTCAGTGTCCTAAAGTGTTTTGTTATACAAGAACAAAATGACAAGTAGTGAAACTCAGTCTGTATCTGTTGTGTCAGTAAAAATCTGACATTTTCCAAACATTTCCTCCTGGAACTGCAGTCGTAGTGCAGCCTACTCCTATAATGGCTCCATGTTTAGACCTCACACCCAGAGTGCAGACGTAGGCTTGGATAGTTTCATGCTATATTGTTATTTCTAAAATGACAAGCCACTGTTTTCATGGATAGCCATCACTCTAAAACTTAAAATTATCCCACAGGGGCCATTATATGGTGCTGTTTTTGCAGAGTGTCTTGTTCAGTGTAAAGGGAAGTAATAGCAGTGTCCAACATGTCCCTTGGGTCGAGACCTTTGTACCAGGCATGATAATGGCAATTGATTAGTCAGTGATGCAGCGCCTGCAGACCTTTCAGGTTCCTTAACAGCATTTTGCAACCTAATGTAATTAACACCAAAATGCTATGCTGTGCAAAATGCACAGGTCATTACTATTCCTTACTTAAGGTTGCCATTGTGTCCTCACCATTTATCATGCTTAAGTGAATCAGGCAAAGGGGTTGCATTTTTTTTCCCTTTTCTTTTTAAAGGCATGCTCGTCGTGGCTCTAGGGATGGCACTGTCATTTTGTCAGTCGAATCAGACTGAAATGGCTCAGCAACAACTGGACACATTGCCATTCAAGCTCCCCAGAGGATGAATCCCACTGAGTTTGGTGATCTTCTCCTGAAAAATTCCTCCAGCCCCACCATGAGGGTGACATGTATTGGGTGTATTGCCATGAAATTTGGTGCCGACATCCATGGTGCCCAGATGATGAATCCCACTGGTGTTAGTGTTATACCTGCTTAACATTAGCATGCTAGCAGCGTCATTGTGAGCATGTTAGCAGGCTGACATTACCATTTAGCTCAAAGCAACACTGTGCAGCCTCACAGGGCCACTAGCATACCTGTAAACTCCAAACCAAATACCTCCTTTTTCTTAAAAAAAAAAAAAAAGTATAAGCAAGATAACAAATCTTCACCCATGTGTAGAGACTCGGTTTCCACAGTACAGCCCGCATTATTTGGGATGTGCACCCATTTTCCGAACTCAGTTGGCCAATATTTGGGATTGATTTATGCCGCGGTGCCTTGGTCCTGCAGTCTTCTGAGCCACCGTAAGTTGTTTTACCTGACGTTTGTCAGTGGGAAGAATGCTATTTCTGTATACCACATGACAAAGGTAATGGGTGCAATTTTTCACCCAGCAAGGATGGAGAGATTGATGAGGGTTGATGGGGAAGGAAAGGTGTTCAACAAAAGAGGATGGGGTGGGGTGGGGGGTGAGATGCATTAAGACGAAAGAGGAGAGAGAAAAAGTCAATACATGCTCCCCCTCCCTCATCGGTCTCCTCCATTGTTCCCCTTAACAGATCGCCGAGTGTTTAAAAGAAGAAACAGAGTGCAATATCCAAATCTGTTTCCCACTGGTGATGTAGCTAAGAGGAAGAGTGGCTTTAATGAGATTTTCTGTGTAAGAATGGATACAGTGGGCTGGGCCTGTCTTGAGTCGTGACCCCGCCCCCAACTAATCCTCCACCATTCATACACGTTCATACTGCATAAACACACAATGGGACTGCATCTTTTTGTGGTTGTTGTATACTCAATGCTGCTATAGTCAATATTTTGTTATTTCTATATATATATATTGAAAGCTGTTAGTATCAATATTTCAATATTAAGAATAGATCAGTTGAAGAGAATTATCGCT
Organism: Pempheris klunzingeri; assembly: GCF_042242105.1. Lineage (NCBI taxonomy): Eukaryota > Metazoa > Chordata > Actinopteri > Acropomatiformes > Pempheridae > Pempheris > Pempheris klunzingeri. The sequence continues at coordinate 16,642,305 of NC_092013.1, forward strand.
TTATGGAGCATTTTTGTGTCTTTCAGCTTATTTAGTTTTTTCCAGCCCCCAACATTATTGTTTTGGTTCACTCTCACCGCTCTCATATGAAGTTTTCGGCTACAGAAGGCAGCTGTTTTCTGCAAAAACAAAAAACGAAAACACATTATGCTCCCTGCCCAGCAGACAAATTCGCTGCCAGACATTCACACACACTTGTGTAAATATACACGGTTGTAAAAATTCACAACTCACTACAGCGAGGTCATGCAACCTGCTGTATTGCAGAAATCCGTCACATGATCTAACACGCACTCAGAACTGCTATTAGTTTTCAAGTTTTCCTTTAATTCCTTAGTGAGCAGTGAGCTGTTGCGAATCCCTTCAGTGACACGACTTTGAAATGTCCAGGGAATAAAGCGGCATAATCCAAACTCAGCCTGGCCCCCTGTACAAATAAGTGGTGACCCCAACATGTGATCCCACCAGGATCGCTTCCAAATAATAGATGGCTGTGTTATTGATTTCTCTATTTATAACTGTAACTAGCTGGCTCATGATCCTAGAGATTGAACCAGGGCTACCACTGCTAAATTCTATGTCCAAAACAATGATTCATGTAATTTATACTGAATACACAAAATACTAGGGACAGCTTCCTGATTTTAATTGTTTGATTTTGATTGTTATATTCTATAAATTAAAAACCTTTTGTGCATATGAATCAATAAGAGACAATCGCCTTTTACCTGCATTTACCTCAGGAAAAGAGTAAATGTTACTAATATTCATGTCATGCAGTGTAACCTCCTTACATTGACCCCAAGGAAGTATTTTCCCCTTTGTCCTCTCACCACAGGAACAGGATCTAAAATGGTGATGTATAGTAAGGATGCATAGATACAATACTAACTCAAACAATGTCATGCATCAGCAGTGCACCTGTAGAGTCACTCTGATCAGAAATTTGTTGTAAATTTATTTTACAACTTTTGGAAGGCAGCCCAATCAAGTCAAACCCAATGTTGCCTTACACATAAAGGAGCCCAGTCTCTTCCAGACAGGGATGCATACAGCTTATTAATGAAACAGTGGGATCAGAACCGTACTCTGTATCCCAAAGCCCAGGTTTCAGAATAGGCATCGGGATTGGTGCGCTGTGTTTTTAATTCACTTATAATCAGGTGCTATATCTCTATATCTCTATCTAGACTGGCAAAGTTTTGTTGTAAAGATGTTGCACTTGTTAGTTTCCTGTTTGCTTAGACAAAACAAAGGAGGTTGGAGTGGATTGGTCCATTCTTAAGGAAAAACTCTGGTGCCTGTCTGTCTGCAGTGTATACTACTAAACAAGGTTTATACTTTGTGTATGTAAAGACATACAAAGCATGTCCTTTTGGAATGGGCAATGTTTGGTCTTGCTTTTCATTGTTTATTCAGGTTTAGTATGAAGTCAATAACCTTCCACAGAGCGTGATAGCTACATACCAATTTCTACATCTGTGGCTGCATACCACGTTGAAAACAGAATAGTCTGAATTACCATATGGAACAACAATATAATAAATGACATGCAGCGAGCGCTGCAAAATCCTCCAGTGGGTTTACTTTAGAAAACAAGACTGCTGGCTATAAATGAAGCAAAAAAAAGAGTGAGAACCATAATAATTGTCCAACCTACACATCAGCATGGCTGATATTATCAGCTGATTTTAGCTCCTCATATTGCAGGAATATGATTTGAGGTAATATAGTAGTTTTTTTTTTTTTCTAATTAGTTTGTGTTAAGTACGACATCCTGCTGATTACATCATGATTACTATTCTTTAATAAACAAATTTAAGAGATCTTTAAGACCTGTAACAATTGGTTGACTCATCAGTAAGTCAATCAAAAGTAAATAAATCAGAAACTTCTTAGATAATCTGTTGTTTCAAGCAGAAAGACCACACATGATCTGTTTCCAGCCTCTCAAATGAAGAGGCTAGTTCCTTTTTATTTTTCCTATATGGTTGTGAACTGAATATGAATGAGTTTTGGCCTGTTAATTGGATTAAACACCAATTTGAGTTGTTGTCGTGGGCTCTGGGTTGCTGGTTATAATGTTTATTAATTGCAGTTTTCTGACATTTTCTATAAAAAGCACAATTAACAGATTGATTGACAATTTGCAGATGAATCGATAGTGAAAAAAAAATCTTTTTTTCAGCCCTGACTCAATCAGTATTGCTGATATTTCGCCCTACGATGAAATATCAATATTGGTTTCTACTCTAAAAATCCATTATTAGTCAGGCTTTACTTGGAATCACTTTAATATGTGTCACATCTTCACAGAAAATGTCGCGTGTAGGCCTACTTACAAGAAACAGAGCAGAATTAATAATAGTAGCTCTACTGGTGACAGCATGAGCTTTGATGCTTTAACCACACAGAGAGATTAACTTCTCTTTTTCCCTTTTTTAGAAAAGTCTTGGCTAAGAATTACAAAGCAGAAGATGAGTGGAGAGTACGACATTAGAATAATATATAATTATATAATATAATTATCCATCTGCGAGTGATCTCATTTCAATTCCTAACCATCAGTGCACATGTAAGAAAGTCATAGTTAGACTGTGGCCGTCGTTATTTGCGATTTCTCAGAGCAGAAGGTGGAAGAGAGAGTCGTTCTTAAAGCAGAAGGCATTTCAGCTAATAGCCATGTGTGAATGTAAGCATGAAAAACAACACAATCTGTTTCCAAGTTTTTCAAGAGGCATGAAAAATACCAGTCACCCCCACTGACAAATTGTTTCTGTGCAGAGCAGCATGACAAGCGCACACACACACACACACACACACACACACACACACATATTTTACATCTGAACAGGCACATCCACAAAAATTACAGGAATCTATGTTACCATGGTCTGGCAGGGTGCTTGTTTTTATTATTAAGTGGCACCATAGCGTATTTCAAACCCTCCACTACAACCAGCAGATCCCTTCCTTCCTCACCACTGAGGCTTGGATGATGGTCACGACTTTGTGTGCCCAAACCCGGTCCCACGAGTTCTGCTATTGCTTTGATGCATTTTTCAAAAGGGCTGTGACATGAATGCCAAAAACACATAGCTTCCAATTCCTCCAGACAGCACACAGTATCCTCACCATTTCTCCTTTGTCACATTTTTCTTTTGCTGTACTGGAATTTTTGTAACAATAATATAAGTTCTGTAGAGAGCCCCATACTGTACCTGCACACTGCCAGCTGACAGAATCGTGGCAGTGCTGAAGTTCTGTTTTGGTACACTTTGTAATGAAGCTCTCCTTCTCCACCTCTCCTCTTTCTCTCTTTCTCTTTGTCTCTTTCTCTATAATGTTTTGTAGGTTAGACCAGAATTTCTGTGGGTTTGTGTTGATCCAGACCTGGGCAAAAATACAATTGGAATATCTGGATATTGTATCATCACAATATCCAACTTTTATTAATATTGGTGTTTTTGTTTTCACTGCTGGGTAGCTGATTATTATTATTTTTTTAATGATGCACCCGTCAATAACTTATTATCAACAATGGATCAAATGACTTTGTGTAATGTAAAAGGTGTTTCTTGTACTGATTAGCCCACAAAGAATTGTTGCCCAGCTACAGAGATTTTTTTAGCATGCAACTCATTATTTTGGTTTTCTTGCCGACAAACTCTGCTCTCACTTATTTAAAAAAATAAATAAAAAATTAAGAAACAAACAAAATTGGCCTGCTGCCTACATCCCTGATTTCCTTTTTTTTTTGCAGTTCAAACAAGTTTTGTGTGTGCGCTCATTGACAGCTGTTTTCCTGGAAAAACAAATTTCCTACTTCAGGATAAAAAGGATGTCTTTCCTCTTACCATGTGTTGAAAATGTAAGAGTTATTATCACGTGAAGAGAGGTGAATCCACACTTTCTAATGGGAAACTTTTACACTTTTCTAGTTTTACAGGTTCCACACGTTCTTGCAAATTCATATTTGCATGTTTAATGCACGCTTTAGGTTTATTACGGCAAAAACGCATGCAAGGTTGAAGGATGGAAGAGGTACCATACAATAGGGTTGGGTTTACAATACCCCAGTGTTTGAATTCCTGAATCATTGGGTTTCTCTCTTAATTAAAGAGTTTGGTCTAGACCTGCCCTTTATGAACCGCGTCTTGAGATTACACTTGTTATGAATTGGAGCTATATGAATAAAGATTGTTTTTTATTGTGTGTGACTTCTAACACAACAAATTATTAGCTCTCCACGGGTGCAGCAGGGGGCACGTTAAAACTGTCTGGTATTGTCAGTGGGGAAACTCCCCACAAGCATTATGGATTGACACGAGTGTCATAAATTCTGCCAAATAGCCTAATATCATAATATTAGAGGCAACGTCATATCTCAATATGAGAGGAATAATAGCTTTTCCTCCTTCTGTCTGCGGGTCTTGATGAAAACCTCATTTTATTGCCACAATCATAATGGAATTATCTCCAGGTGTGATGAGGGCATTTAATGAAATCATTACAAAGGATTACTTGCTCTTTTTCATGGGCTTATTAAAGGGCCCTTGTGATAGGAGGCTGAGTAAGAGAGGCTGTGTTATTTTTTTTTTTTTTTCCTTTTTCCTCACCACTCTGAGTGATTGTGTGTTTGTCAGTCTGGCAGTCGCACCATTTGTGGCTGGCATAAAAGCCTGCAGGGAGCCACAAGATCTGATTGGGAATCTTGGGGAAAAGAAGAAGGAGAAGAGGAAGAAAAAATACATTGGCTGCTGCAGTGTTGTATTGATGTGTTTGAACACAGGGCTCTCATTTTCATGCCCTCAAAGCACACATAAAAATGGTTTTTCAATAAACGCTATACTTTGATGCATAGTTTATCTGTTCAGGCTATAATAATGGCGTTCGCTCTTTCTCTCTCCCTCTCCGTTTTGCTTTTTTTGTGCACATCCTCCTTTCTTTTTTCCTTGTCCTCCTTTTCTATCCGTTCCCCTTCCTCTCCGTTTTCCCCTCTTCCTTGCTCACCCTCATTGCATTGTTTCTGACAACCTCTTCCACCTTTTATTAGCCATCGTGTGACTTCACCTCTCAAGTATTGAACTGTATTTAACCTACCTCTGTAAATCTTATTCCTACGTTGCCAGGGGGGAGACATACACCATGGATGTTAAGCTTAATGAGCAGCACAGGCAAATCACAGTGGTATTGCCATCCATAATTCTCTTTGATTGAGTCCTGAATTGTAAAATCGATGTCTCCTTGCCCCCTGTTCACTTGTAGTTAATATTTCTCTCTATGACAAAGCAACTTTGTTTCTTCCCCCATCAACCAGCGGTGGCCTGAGGGTTTCCCATACATCAGCATTTGATGGCAAATATCCCTCAAATTATTCATCTTTATTGTTGTTATTGGCATTGCTGTTATGTCCGCTTTTTTTTTTTTTTTTTTTTTTTTCAAGAAGGGAAAGAGAAAAGTCTACCAGGATTTTTATTTCTAATGGTTTTCTCATCTTACTTTAAATAAAACCACTCAGTAAAGTCCACTGATGGAAAATAATATCTTCTCCACTTTATTTACTTTACTTATTACAGGTAATCAGCCTAAAAAATATTTATAAACTATATACAACTGTAAAGTGTGACTTACACATAAGTCTGAGGAATTAAAACAATCTATAATGATATAATCCTCATGGGCCATTTTCTTCCTCATAAGTACATACTTTTGATACTTTTTTCAGCAAGTCCCCTTATTTACCACTAAAACAGTATAGAAATATTTACTACATTAATAAAAAAAAGCACTATAATGTAGTTGTAAGTACATGTAAGTGTTTAATGTTATCAACAACTTTAATTCCTCCTGTGTGCACCCAAAAGTGGCAGCATGTAAAACAGAGTTGTAGTAATATTAGTGTATTATTTTGTTATATCGCTAACTTATACTGTACATTAAGGAACAGATAATATGTCCTTTATAGCTGCATACACCAACTTTACAGGGTGTTTAAAGACCATTTATAAAATGTTTGTTAGTAAAAATACAGTATAGCTAATATAAGAGCAGGACTTTTACTTGCACTTCTGAATCTGAGTACTTCTCCCACCGACTGGTTAAGTCAACAGCCCTTTGGCAGTGACACAGTCTTAAAGATGTTGAACTACTCACTGGCCCATTTTGAACAGCCCCCAAAATATTCTGTTTTAATTATAGCTCTAAATTCCCATAAAACATGCTGTATATTTCTTAAAGAAAAAAAAAAAAACACGAAGTAATTCAGTAGGCAGCTGAGTGGCTGAGTCGCACTCTGCAGGCCATCACTTGAGCTGACACCGAGGGTGAACAATGGTTACGTTCACGGCTGTTGTCAAGCTGTGATGAATAGCTCCGTCTAACTACTAAGGAATAATGCTTAAAACAGAAAATGAATCCAAGTCGTGAATAAATGTATTAAACATTCGTGTTGTGCCTGGTCAGCATTGATTCCAGTTAGCTCAAGGAAGGAGGGAAGGCCATGGGGAAAAAAAAAACCCAGCATGGAGTGTATAGTATAGTGGCGCAAAATCAAGCACTCAGCAGCTCCACAATACCCCATTAGTCTTCATTTTCAGCGGGACATGCAACAGGGCCCTTATGTCTTGAGGAACAAACTAAAATTTATTGGGTCGGCCAGTTCAGGCTAATTGAAAGAAATTGTCTGTCTGTTTGCTTTCCATTAGGGTTGTAGAGGGTGGTGGATTGGGGCGGGGTGATGATCTTGGGCCTGAGCTTGTTGCCCTCCGCTCGTCACCCCGGCCTGGTTTCCCATTAATGGTTTGATCCATGAGCGCCCTCCACCGAGAAGACAGTCTGAGCTGTGGGAATCATTTAAGGAGGAATCGTTTAGGGAGGATTTATGAGATGCATTCATTATGAAGTGTGTACCGGCAAACGGACTTCGATCGGTAATGGCAGCTCAGTGGTTTACGCCACTGTTTCTGCACTTGCTGTAGTTTAGGTTCACTCCTGATCCAGAGTGCAAACGCAGTGATTATGACTGATCATCTCTGCCCTGTTGTTTTAAAGTATTGTTTTAGATCTTCCATAAATGTTGATTTGGGATTATAGCTGGTTTAACTGGAAGTTGTTAAGTTATTGGTGTGTTGTGTGTTATTATAATGATCAAGCAATTTGGATGCAACTGTGAATTTTTTGTCTTTTCAATCTGATGGTTCTGATTTAGTTTCCATCTTTGTCCTCATGCAGCAGCCACTTTACTACTACTACTACTACTACTACTACTACTGATGATGATGATAATGATGATTTCAACAGCCTGGGTAGTACTATTTGCATACTTTTGACTCTAGAATAACATTTTAGTCACCAACCGTATAACTGAGATATACTGACTGTATTGCAAATGGGTGTTTTTCCATTAGATCTTTTGGAGCTACTTTCTTATTCAAATCTGACCAAACTTACTTGCTGTAGTTGTGCATAAAGAGTTTTGACTATAATTAAACTAATCTGAACGCAACTCAATAAGAGTCACTGTTTTTAGTCGGGCTGAATGACTCATCAAATATGGTGGTCGGGTATTGTGCAGAACTTGCCTTGGCTACCTTAGCTACAACACAAGTCAACACTACAAAACTGCTCCAGCATCCAGTGCTATATGACTGTATGATGACTGCACGGCTAAAAATCAGACTACCAGTCCATCAAGTAGCACCCAGCAGGGCTCACTGAACGAAGCATTACTCCTTATGAACAAGATTCAAAGCAGCGCTGCCAAAGTACCCAGGAAGAGTCATCCTGGTTGTGCTTTTTAGTCTGTGATTTCTTACTGTAACTGATACTAATGATCACAACAGGCCTGTTGCTCTGCAGTGCTTTTTTTTTTTTAGAATTTATTAAATGAAGTCATGATAATACAAGACCTAAAGTTATCAATAGTCTACTGCGAGGAAGGTTTTTACAATTCAATAGCTTAATATGTTCTATATATCAATTGATGCATCACTTCATTTCATATCATCATAACACGGGCCTAGCCCACAGGAAAGACTTGGCTATTGACTGTATCCAATGTCGTGTTGGTCCTACTAAAGAATGATTTACTGCTTCTGTATAGTGAATAATACAGAAGATAAAGAACTTTAAAGAAATCGCATACTGAATTGTAATAATGGTCTAAAAACTTGCAATGGATTTATTGTTCCATATCATTCAGCCATGGGTTTTTCGTATTCTCCAGAGATGATTTAAGAGGAAATGAGGGGGGTGGTAAAGCTTTCCACCAGCAACAACCAACACAATTCATGCTTATCAAATGCATCCTCACTGTTCAGATTTTTACCGTCAGGGTTAAATTATTTCTTGGCTCAACATCCCCGTTGCCAAATGTCAGTGTACAGTTATGTGTAGGAAGGAGACTGAATGGAATAAACTAGATAGAAACGCAGAGCATCTATGAAAACTCTACCTGGATGCCAATCATTTATAGGTCAACAAATCAAACTAGCAACATGTTAGCATTACACAGTGTGGGATATTAGGATTACAGTTGCTCTCTACCAATTGTTTATGAATAACCATATGAAATGTAGGAGGGCTGGTTGTATGTCATTTTGTATTCAGTCTGGCAGCAAATGCTGAATATGTTTATGCTTATTGTGAATGAATCTTAATGAGGAAATCTTCTGTGGAAATCCCATTAGCCCTTTAGCCAAATCAACATTTTGATGCCCAGTATGTCTATGTACTTCTTTAAGACAATGTTGTGAATCTGCTGCAGACAAACACAGTTGATTAAAAAGGGGAGCTGTGGCATTAATTGGACTGAGAAAAGACGAAGGATCTCATTGTCATTACACACTGCATTTTGAAGTATTGCATTAGTGAAATGCAAACTGAATGACCCACCTGCCTGTTAGACAAGTGACAGGCACTCAGCTAAGTTACAGTAACAGACAGTCAAAAACATAATCCACAAATGCCAAAAACACTCTGACAACTTATGCCTGCTGCGCCGTCTCCCTCCTCGTCTCTGTCACTGGCTAGATAAACTCTCTGCCTCTCCATCTCCAACCTTGCTTCCCCCTCTGCTCGATTATAATTGCTCACATTTAACAGCTGAGCTTCTGAATCCTGAGGAGCGATGACAATGAGGAGGAGGAGGTGGAGGCGGCATGCACAGAAAAATAAAATAATAAAATAAATGCACGTATCTCTGGTGGAAATTGACTGGCACCGGTGTTTAAAATAATAAGATGCAGCTGTTGATAGTAGCGACTGTCTCCTGGTTTACTTCCCCGTGGCCCCTGTGGCAGCAGAGGAGCCGTGATGAAGGCAGACAGCTGACAGGTGCTCCAGGATGATGCTGCCATCAGGTGCACCTGCTAAACTTAACTCAGAGACAGGAGAGGAGAGAAAACAGAGCGAAAGAAAAAGATGCTCTGGCGAGAGAGAGTGACTGGGGGAGAAGGGGAGGAGTGGCCAAAAAATATGAGGAACAGAGGGTTAAAGCGAAAAAAGAGAGGAAGGCAGAGAATGGTGGGAAGGCAAGAGAGAGAGAGAATAAGTGTGTGTTTGTGTAGGGTACGCCGTGTGTATGATTGCACGCACCTTTAAAACTTTATGGCAGCCCTTCCTGTAAAGAAATTCACAGGATGTCTTTGAACCTGTGGGGTTGACGGAATAGGTGCCTCTCTGTCTAGACACTGCCACTCTGAAGGGCTAACAAGTTTACAGAGCAGGTCAGGAGACGGCGAGATGGTGGGGGAAAGGTAATAAGGGAGAGATAATGAGCAGGTGCAGAAAATGATGGAGAGGAAATAATAAGAATGAAGAAATTAAATAAAAGGTGCAAGGGGGGGAAAAAGGCAGCTTGTCAGGAGGGAGTGTGTGTGTGTGTGTGTGACAGAGAGGGAGAGAAAGAGGGTATGTGCTGTTGCCATATGTTTATATATCACTGCATGCATCAGCACTTTGCAACTACTATACAAACACACCCTCCAACTCTTGTGTCAGAAATGCAGCCTGGGTCTGAATATACAGCCATAATGGATTCACTCTGTGTGCGGCTCTGACAGTGGTGACGCTGACGGTGTATCTGACTTTAATAAAAGGTGCAGCAGGCACAAGTCAGGAGCCGAGGCAGCGATTTGAACCTCTCATGCTGGGGAAGGGGCCCCACATCAAACTCGAGGCCAACCACATGAAGTGTTCACTCGTAGCACGACTCAGTTGTGGGCCGAGCAAAAGGTGGCAGGGAGGGTAACCAAGGAGCTGCTCTGCCTTCTCTTCTTTTTGTAGTGTGTGTCTAGCTTCCTCTCCACACACACACACACACATACACACATGCAAATGCACAGCAGTGTGGAGGGAGAGGAGTCTGACAGAGCCCAGTGTATCGCAGGTAGCCCGACAGAGTGGCTGGGAGCGCTGTCACCAATTTGTTCCTAGCCATGGGGGACATGCAGGGGATGGAGAGGCGATGGCAGCTCCCTGTCCTCATCATGGCTAATGAGGCCCAGGCTTCTCCGTCTTCCTCCGTGTTTGTGTGTGTGTGCGTGAGATCGGTTTGTATCAGTTGGTGTCACAGTGCTGCCATAGCTCCTATTCCTGAAGAAAAGGGGAAAAAAAAAACAAGGTTGATATCTGGCACAGACCACTGTGCGCTTTTAGTTCTCCTTATACAACTCCCCTGACTGAATTATTTACCAGGCCAAGAAACACACTCACACACACACACACACACACACAAAGAGGAGATAAGGTCTTGTTCAGGGCAGCTACCATTCAGTATATTATAGATCTTCAGGGACCCCACACCAGCTGAGGCTTGCTTGCTTGCTGTGCTGACTGACCCATCAAACCTTCAAGGAAAGATAGAGGGAGAACAGGAGGAAAGAGACGGCCAGAAATAATTAATTCTTATGAGGACTAAAACTGGTGTGCATATGCTGACCTGACCCCTCAGGAAACATATGGTATATCACATGCCAGTGCTCTTCGTGCAGCTTCTTTCAGTAGTAGCATTATCCAGTTATCATGCGCTTATGACAAACTGGTGTACAATCATTTTGAGTGTTTTTGAATTTCACAAGATTTGTTCACTGACTTTATCATCGCTTTGTAGACACCGATCTGTCGCACTGAACCAACAGTGAAGAAGTTTGAGTGTGAGGAGTGAACCTCCTTCTTGTGATATACTGCTGGTATCTATTTTGAAGATATTAAGAATACAACAGCATTCAATCTTATGAGATATGAGAACTGTATGACGTGGTTGTATTAGAGGAATGAAAAAAAAAAAAAACAGCAGCACTGTATTTGTAGTTCAGGAGCTCCCCAGAGTGGTAAAAAAGGAGAAGTGCAATTTAAACTGCTTTATTCCCCCCCCTCTCTTCACATTCACCTCTCCATATGTGAACACAATAATTAGTTGGGTTAAACTAGAAAGCTGAAATCAGTAAAGTCCAAAGAAAATCAAGCTGGTTGTGGAAGAACTTATACTGCATTCAAAATAATTTTACAATAACAAGTTTGGACATCTGATGCAAACTTGCTTTTATTTATCGCGTCAGATTTGTGCTTACAGCTTGTTTATCACTTTTTGATATCGCTGACATGGAAGCAAAGGGGTGCTTATCACCCCCCCCATGATATATATGCAGCAACTTTGTATTCTTAGTATGGAGGTGTGTTTCTCCCCAGTGTTCACCTTTTTAGTATTCAGTCATAGTCACTTACCAGGTATGTGGGCAGGTAGTGTACAGTAGGTTTTTACTGCTGTTTGTTGACAACAGCTGTGTGCTGCAGCCAGAAATGCTGCTGAGTGGTGAGAATGACTCAAAATATTTAAGGTGTGTTTAAAAAAAAAAAAAAAAGAGATAATTCTCTGTGGGTTTGTCACTTCAAGTGATTCCATTTACATTAGTCATTTGATCCACTGTTAGTACAAAAATATTGATTATGGCAGCTTTAAACTGGGAAAAAAGAGGCCAACAAGTGATCAAATGTAACCTAAATGAGCGATGATGGTATTTCATAACAAAAACACACCGGATATAAAAGAAAATCCCCTTTTAATAGTTAAATACAGTCCATTCAATCACAAAAAAATAACTCTCAAACCAACATTCTTCATCTAAAGCTTGCAATGAACTACAGTCAGATTCACTCAGATTAATGTTCATCAAATTACTACTTGGGCAGTGGCATCAGCAAAACAAAAGAACAAGAGGGAGAAAAGAGAGGAACAGCAAAGGGATCCGAGGGGATGAAAATGGACGCCGGAGGGAAGCTGAGAGGAAAAATAGCAAAACAATAGCAGAAAAAAAAGTGTAGTAGGGAAAGTCTGAGCCAAGTGTGGAGAGAGAAAAGGATGGTGAGGTAGGAGACGGAGAACCAGACTTATTCTGCTGATTCACATAACACCAGAACATGGCCTAGTCAGCTAACAGTGGAGGAGAGAACAGATTTTTCCACTTGTCCCCCCCCGGGGAACCTTCACAGCATCAGGAGACAAACCTGCCTACTGACAGAGCTTATGACTAAAACTTAAAATCCCTGATCTTACCTCTGATTGTAAATAAATATTTGAGCTTTTTCAGCCTTTGTTTCTGGTTTTTGGAATGCACACATATTAAGGCATGACTCCAAATACACTTTTTTTGGAGAGCCGTTACACTTTTAGGACTTTTTAATCCTACAGAAAGACATTGATTCAGTTACAGCTGGAACTAGAGTAGAAAACGTTTTACCTGAATTCACAACAACAACTGAGAATAGATGAGGCATTTCTAGATGAAGGCAAATGAGTAAGGATATATACAGGCGTTTTTAATTATGGCCATCAACAGTCAGGATGTTTGTCGCTTAATGAGGCAGCAGAGGAACGGAGAGGGGTCATCAGGGTGCAGGTGTGGGTGGCTTAAAGAGACCAGTCTTTCTGAAATAGCGCACGATGAGAGGCACGGACACCAGAGTGATGCTGATGCGAACCGGAGCGAAGAGCTTGTGGATGGCATAGGCCAGGACAAACGTGCTCGTCCCCGCTGCCATTTTAGAGCGAACGACTGCCTCGCTGAAGCCCAGTTTGCAAAGCACGGCAGCCATATCGATCCCACTGTGGAGACGAACCACACAGAAAACTGGTTAGGAGAACATACGATTCACATATTAGGTGATCACTCAGAAATGCTCCTCTTACTTTTACTTCAGAGCCCCCAACATTAAGTCCTAAAAAACCTCACACTACATATAACAATTTCTGTGTTACTGCCTGGCTTTTGGTCCGGGCTGGCCACATCCGCAAAGATTTCAAGAGATTATATAAAGTGGAGTCTTTTCCTCGCTTTTTGTGTCTTTGTGGTTAAACATGCAAGTCACCTTAATCTCCACCAGAGGGAGCCGTCTTCAACAAAGTGTTGTATAATAGTTTATTTTGCAGCCTCTTGACCCACTTACAGTGATGACATTAGCATACGATGCACTGCAAGCTGAAATGCGTGAAGTCACACAAATCAGAGAAGGTTTAACAAGCTACATGTATCACTGCCTTTGTGAGACAGCTTTGTAGAGTCATGGCATTTTCATCTGAGCTATTCAGGGAAATAAATATGTAAAGAATGTGCAAACACGAAGCTTAGAGCTGCTTCAATCAATACAGCAGCTCCCCCCTCCCTCTCTCACATTAACGGCTCTGTTGCACTCAGCAAACTTTAGTCAGCTAAATATAAAGATCCATCTGCACCCTGATGACTGTTTACCCAGCATGCAGCCCTGTATTAGCGGGCCACATGCCTGGGCTCTGTGGCAGCACAGTGATAATGCTCAAGCTACAGAGTCAGTTTTCACTTCAAGGGTCATTATCGGCAGTACAAGGAAATTTCCAAGCCTTCAGATAATCTCTGCCAAGTCTCTCTGGTATTCAAGCCCCTGGCTTGTGGCCAGTCTTACTGACAAGAGGCTGAAAATTGTCTGGACTGATACTCTGGCTGAAACTAAAGTTTTGCTGTGCTGCTTTTCACCGTCTGTTGCCATCAACAACTTACAAAATGCATAAACACAGTTGAATGTATTGTCAAGGATTTTAAACGCTGCGTGTGTTGTTGTTGTTGTTGTTGTGGATAACAAAAAAAACACCTGCAAGATGAGAAAATGAACTCATGTTTTATTCAAGCCGTTCAACATGATTAAGGTAATTCAGCCAGTATTAGTATTTCAACAGCAGCAGGGCCCGTATAATGTGGCTGACTGAGTGGACATTTTCAAGAGCCTGTACTCTGCTTTCTCTCATAACGGGTCCTATTTGCTGCCAATTTGTGCCAGACATTTTGCATTCCTCTGTGTGAAAGCAGCCCACGGGGTCAGTAATTTCCTGTGCCCATCTTTGGGTTTAAAGGAAATGCTACACTCAAATGCTCTCAGACTGCGAGATGATATCAGTAAGTGATGTTTGATGCACTGCAGAGTTATTTTATAATATGTTGAGTGTGTTGCCTTTTACTTTTTTCTCATGTCCTCTCCTTTGAGCCTGCTTCATCTCCTTTTACTTTGGTCAGTGATTTCCTACATTTCCCCAAATACTTGGGGAGAATTACAATGTGGACTATTATGGTTTCTGGTGAAAAGAGGAATTTCTCAAGTATTTTCTTCCACTGCTGATAATCCGTACATCTAGAGAGACTATCGTACTATTTCATTCTAATTCTAATTCAAAAAGTACTTCTGTCATACTGCAGCCACACTTGACATATTGTGGCTTTACAGCAAATGATCTATATTTAGACAGGCCCAAAAATACTCATCTAGCTGCTAACAGGTTCTGCTGTGTGTTGCCACCTGTAGAAAAAGCAATAATGTGTTGTATTGTTACCTGGATACAAGGAGGTAGAACATTCCCAGGGACATGAGGGAGATGCAGATGTGAAATGAAACTCCCACTGCTCCATACTCCTTGAAGACTTTCTTTAGTTGCTGGGTTTTGGTGGGTTTTCCTCCCTCTGGTTCCCCTGAGACCATCTCAGTAGATGAGGAGGTGCTAGAGGCCTCCTTTAAATTCTGCTCCTCCTGGAGCAAAAAAAAGAGGAAAGTAGGAGAACATGAGCAGGACAAAATGAATCAGAAGGATGAATGGAGAATGAGTCGCTGGTGAGTCCAGACAAAAATGGAGAGAAGACATGAATAGTCGGGGGGAAGTGAATAAAATGTGTGGTGATAGTTTCCAGTCTGCATAAAACAAGGTGAAATTTTTAACATTCATATTCCAAGGACTCCCGCAAACTACCAAAACCACCAAGATGGAGGCTTCACCTCTGGTTCTGCTGATGTCACTGCTACTCACCATTTTTTTGGAAATCTCAAATAACCAACCATTTATTATTACCTTTTAAAGGAAAACTCCAGTATTTTTGAACCAGGGCCATATTTTCACATGTTTTGGACTAGTAGGTGCAAAAAGTTTTGGACTTGGTCTCAGCCGTCAGCAGAGGACACGCTGTGAACTACAGCTGTGACAGGCTCATTTTGTTATTCTAAGTAACATTACAGCGAGGATCCTTATAGAGACAGATTTGTAATGTCCTTTTTATCTAACAACAAATAGACATTATATCACTCTGTTCAAAGCCACCAGACTCCATTGAAAGGTCTGAATGTGTCACTGGCAAAAACGAGAACTTTTAGTGCACGAACTGTAATCCGATGCAATTACCCCAAAAGGATTATGTTACAGACGCTGTAGCTCGTTCAGAGTTATCCTTTAATATCCACTCGACATCAGTGACACAGTGTGTTAGGTGTTGGTTTTCTTTATACTTAACTACCAAAAGACTTTATAACATATCTAATAGCATTTCCTGATGCAAAAATTCCAGTCATGACCTTTGACCTTAATTTCAGTGTTATTGAAGTTTCTCAGAGTAGTTCAGAGTCACTGAGTGCTAAAACAACAATTTATCAAAAATAAAAACCCCAATTAACTTATCTTATATCCGATATCCTCCTCTTACATCTTATATCCAGAATTTTCTTTTTCTGATTGTCTGCAGAATCACTGAATCACCAAACAAAAGTGTATGTTGGGGACATCTTGTTCTTTGTGTTGTTAAGTCTAGCATAGAAATGCATCATCATAATATAGGACAAAAACACTGTACTGTGATTGTGTGTCATCTATGTAAAGAGACTCGATTCAGTGTATCATGCTTCACTGCGCTTCATTTCAAATGCAAAATCTCTCACACACCACTGTATTCTCTATGAATTGGTTGGCTGGACATCACTAAGCATTCGTAGAAAACAACACTGGTATATGTTCACCAATAAAGCTCTGCTGGGCAAACTCCCAGAATACCTTAACACCCTTCTCACTATCAGCTCTAGTAGTTACCATCTGCGTGCCTCCAAGTGGTTGCTTTTGAAAGTCCCCCGGATTTGAACAGACTTTGGCAAAACAGCGTTCTCCTATCATGCACCATGGTCATGGAATAACCTTCAAAAAACTCTTAAACTACAAACATTCATATCCATTAATGAGCTTAAGAGTATCATAAAGAATGCAGTGAAGGAGGAATGTCACTGTTTTTCTTGAGAGACCACTATCCTTAAATAGGTGTCAATCTGTTTTATTGTTTATTTTCTATTTGTGTGTCATGTATTTGTGTATCATGTATCTGGCTTTTGATTTTGTATGGCTGCTTCCTTGGCCAGGTCTCCCTTGTAAAGGAGATTTCTGATCTCAATGGGACTTCCTGGTTAAATAAAGGTTAAAAAAAAAAAAAAAAAGTTGAGAACGTTCATGTAGGTCAAACGATGCCTGGATTTTTACTAGCTTCCTCTATTTGTCAGCTGATTTAACAAACTGCTGCTGTGTGGTTTAGGTAATTCACTTTATCATTCAGCCTTTCACACACTCTCTCTCTCACACACACACACACACACGACTGAAGTCTGTCACTCTCTCTCACAAAGAGTCAGTCACACACACGATACTCTGCGTTTGTGACCTCCAGACAAAACGCTCTCCAAGATGAACAAGCACCAGACACGAACCAGCCGTCGACGTGTAGCGGGGAGCGGGCTGGTCACACTGGTGAACTACAACAGACTCAACAATGAGACCACCACAGCAGACAGCAGAGCATGAACGGTATAGACGTGAGTCACAGATCAGTTGGGGAAGCAGGAGTTTTAAACAGAGAGAGAGAGAGGCAGTAGTATGTAAACAGTACACAATGCAAATACACATTGTCCTCCCTCTGACTAAGGCCTCCAGGGCTGCATTCTTTGTGCTCTTGCTTAATGCAGCAGAACCTGTTTGGGGGGTTCAACAAGTGTACAAAGATCGAAATTCAAGATGAAAGAGCTTTCTAACCTCTTCTAGTTTTTGAAATGCAAGACTTTAAAATTTGACATATATGTAAAAAGGAAAATCCCTTCCAAGATCTGACCAAACAAAGTGTTGTGGCGTTATACAGTCATTTTGCAGTTGTTGTCAAATGGGAAAACCTCATTATATCCCTCAAAACCAAACTCAGTTGCAGCAAAATATCTTTAATGAAGCCCTTTCAGGTTAATTAGAAGTTCCATTATGATTAACGAAACTAGGGGAAAATAATTTCATCTTTATCACCATTTCCAACTTTTCTTCCTTTTGATGTTTAGTGTTGTTACACTGGAATTGAAGCGGTAAAACGTGCAGCTGGCAGGAGGCCATCGTGTTTCATTTGAAGTCACATTATTCAAATATATTTTCTGCGGAGAGGAAACCCAATCCTTGTCTGAGAAAACAGGAAGTAGCTCAGGCCTGTATGGTATGAATCTATTTTAGACATAACATTGACATTGCACAGAGAGAAAGCTGAGGCAACTCAGTATGTACACAGTTAACAGCCTGCAGTGACCTCTTTAATGGGCATACTACAGTAGACAAGGGCGACATGACCAGTGCAAAGGACAAAAGGTAGGCTGCTGGACGAAATGTGTGAAGTTATCTATGCCGATAATATGCATAATTAGAATATGCAAATGTGGCATTCAGTTGAAAAAAAAAAAAAAAATCAGAAATTGAACAGTTTCTGAAAGCAAAAGCAGTGAGAGGCAGATGCAGCCTGCTGTCCATTTGTTGCCATGTTTGACATTTGTCCCAACAAACAGTAACTTTCATTCATACGTTGCTTCGCCTCATTTATTGCCCTGACATTCTGCCTCCTTCAGGTCAGTCAGACAATTAATCAAGAGGGCAGAAACAATGAAGAAGAAGAAGAAGAAGAAGGAGTAAGGGGACAGAGGAAAAACAATCTGAGCTTTTCTCCTCAGTGCAATTTGTCTTGCTAAATTTTGGCCCGAGCCCCCCGGATGAAGCCACAGTCTTGGTGACGTATTCACTGGCCTGCCAACAATGGACAATAGGAAGCCCAGAGTGGGTGAGGGAGCTGGCCTTTGCCTTTCAGAGGAGAGTCAGGCCGAGCTAAAAGTAAAGGGAGGCAGCAGTGTGGGAGGGTCATGTGAGCGAGCGGCCAAAGGGAGTTGTGCCAGGGAGGGTGTGTGGGAGGGGAACAGTGGGACTGCTGTGTCTGATAACAGCTTTTCAGTGGCATGACAACGTATGCAGATATACAAAGTCACAGTGGCGTGCAAACACAAAGACACACTGACCCAGGTGGCGTGGGAGGGAAAGTCAAACTGAACCTGTAACCTGTATCTCCTCATTACAGGGGACATTTTAGACATTAGTCTGTTTACAGGTAAAGTCGTATAAAGCCGTCTGTGGCTCTAGAGGGAGCTGCAGAAGTTAGTTGGGTCTGAAGGATAAACATTTGAAAATAAATTTAAAAAACTGGGGATGTGGAGTTTGAAATGATTGAGATTAGTAGACCTTACTAGACCTCTGGAACCCACTCTTCATCTCTGCTTGAGAGTAGCGTCTAGAGGCTACATGAGTAGTCAGTGGTTGAATTGCATTGTGGGTAATGTAGGCACCAGGTTTTGACAAAGAAGAATTTGCCCATCTTGAGACAGTGTTATAGGAGTGCAATGCTAAATCTGTGGAATATTCTTTTAAGGGACCTGAACGAAAATCTGCCTGAATCCAGTTATTGATTTACCTGCATTTGCTGCTTGTTTAATTAATAATAATTAGCCTACATTACAAGTGCATATGGAGCAGAAGATGAATATTGGCCATAATCTATTTTTGTATACCAGCAAGACTCATCACCATCTGCAGGAGATTTTGTTTATTTATTAGGCCGAGCCCCATCTGAAACACAGTTTTTGGCTTTTTCTGGTTATGGTTTTTGACCAAACATTAGTCTTAAAGTTAAAGTAGCATCAACATGAAGCAGATGCACTGCTATGATATTTGGTCATGTGTGATCATGTGTGTGTGGTTTGAACAGGCACGTGTCTGTCAGCTCTGTAACTCTTCAGCTGGGTCCCATCCTAAAGTGCTCAGACTTCCCTGCACATGTAAATAAACACACAGCAGCCTTGTATAACAACCTGCCCGCTGTCAGGACTGTCAGGCTCTTACTGAGGAGGCCTCTGACTTCAGACCCACACGGTTGAACCCTGTGGACCTGTGTGCTCCTGTTAACCGGGGTTAGACAAACACTACAGCTGAATGGTTAAATTACCCCTTTGTTGCTGGCAGTCCGCTCCTCGTCGGCTGTGCTCCTCTTCGCGGCCGCCGCTGTGGAGGAGGATCTGGTCTGCATGGTCCCGACTGGACCGGAAACCCTCCAGGTCCGTGTGAGCACACCATCGGCCACCGGCTCTCCTCCTCCTCTGCTGCTGCTGCAGCGTCTGTTCGCTCGGACGAGCGGCTGCCTGCTGATATCTGAACCAGCGCCTTCGCTTCTGCACAGACTCGCATCAAAGTGTCCCCAGTCCGAGGTTACAAACCCGGACGGCGGGTCCCAGGTCCGGACGGGCTGCGGGTCCGGCTGCTGCTGCTGCTGCTGCTGCCTCAGAGTCGAAACGCACACGCAGACACACCGGTGAAACGTGCGGCCCTTGCGTAATGTCAAAGTGACGTCTGAGAGTCTGTTTGCTTTAACTTGCGCCAAAAACGAGCCTTGACTTGACTTGAGAGCCTGATCCAGGACTGCTGCAGACAGCCTCCCCGTGCGACACAGGAACATGGTCCAGCTCGGTGCCTCCGAAGTCAGACCAGACGAGGCGGGCGGATCGTTCAGATCGGCTGATTATGAAAGCTGGAGGCTGTAAACATGCTGCCCCGTGTCCTCCTGCCTCCCTCCGCTCCTCTGGTTCACAGATTATCCCCACAGCCAATGGGAGCCGGCGCAGTCGCAGATAGTAAAGGCTTCAGAGGAGGGAGGGGGTATTTAAAGGTGTAACCGTGTTAGTGCATACAATTAGGTTATCTCATGAATCGTCCCCAGAGCACCAGTAACTGAGCCCAGAGCCCATGTTTCTGTTTTTTAAAGCTGTTTCACAGTATTCCTTCTATCAATACAGCTGTCAGCAGGTGCAGGCTAGTAAACATGTGTAAAATACAAGTTTGGCCCATTTGTTATTTCCTCCAGTTCAATCCCTTCATTCATTAACTTTATTCATTAACTTTATTCATTAACGTTGACATGGTAGGTTGTTTTCTGGAAAGGAGGTCAAAGTTTGAAGCCTCATAAAGAAATAGGAAAACAAATAAACTTAAGGAAACGATTTTACAATTATGCAAAATCGGACACAAACAGCCCATAAAAAAAAAAGAAAGCATGCATATATGTAGATATGTGTGAGCATGCTGAAGGTACGACAAAACACATCAGCAAAACTGAGTTAACAAAACAACATAATTACACATAATTCTCATGATGAACAACACAGGATATCCTGATTTTCACTGTCTGCCCTTATCTCTGGTCTTTGGATGTTACTGTATGTTGGCGGGAGATAAAACTGTTCAACTGGTAGAAGGGAAAAAATATCAAAAGTCAATTTTAACTGTCAGCAGGATGTTTTCTAGACACCTCGCATGGGAAAAAAAAAAAAGATGCATCAGTACTTTAAACGTTGCAATTTTTTCCCTTAAAGTGAAGCCGAAACAGTTCTCTCCTCTTCTTGCAGATGAAGTGTGAAGTAACACATTTTACTTAGAGAAACGTAGCATAACCACATGACAAACACAGAAAAGTATAAAAGAAAAGGGCCAAAATGTACCTGATCACATCATGTCACGCCATATATTATTTGGTTATCACTCATGCATTACTGCAGAATTTAAATGTTTCAACCAATTAAAGTGAAGCTAATTTAAATAAATGTATATTACTGTGGAGTAGTTAAATCTATAAAAATAGTTTAAAAGATGATCATCTGCTTTTTTTAAATGTAAAATACAAATGACAGTAGCTGTCAAATGTAGAGGAGGCTTCCCTCTGAGGCTTAATGGGGTAGAAGAACAAAGAACCTCAAAATTACACTGATGCACAGCTCTTTAGTGACTGTAGCCTATGTAGTACTTCTGTAGCACCACTAGGCTTTATGGTTCTCATGTAAATTCACACGCCAATGCAAAACCAGTTAGAAGTGTTTACAAAATCCTGGCCTAAAAATGAAGAGGTAGGAAAGCAGAGGATCAGAAATCCCACTTATTTGGCTCAACATGAAAAAGTGAAACATAATTCCTGAAACATTTCAGCTTTGTGTGACAGAGAAGGCTGAGTCATGTCTGTGGTAATTGTTGTCATGTGATAAACAGGATCTCCTTTCAGGTGCAGATAAGTTCTTCTTTCCTGTGACATTTACAGCTTTTTATTCAGCACGCATTACAGTTAGAGGTGCATCCACACACACACACACACACACACACACACACACACACACACACACGTGACAGAGTGAGTAGGAGGTGAGATAAAGACGAGGGTGGGATGTTTGGCAGGAAGCCATGAAAAACGGCTCACAGTCAGTGGAGCAACGACACCTCTGAACTTTCCTCAGCAAAGCCACAAGATCAACATGTGGGCTGATTTTAAAATAGCTATTATTTTAAACCCCCTCTTCATATTTGTGGTCGGGTAAAAACAGCCCAAAGAATTAAACAATTTGCCAGTAGGGGACATCACTGACTGTGAGCGGTAAAACGCCATAGTGACATATCTGAGTTTTAATCAGGTTTAGGCTACAGTTATTGTGAAGGTCTACTGCCTCCCACAGCCAGAAGGAAGGGGAAGAAGTTCACCGTGGTTCCTTATCTGTGACGGCACATGGCAGCTGAAGACAGACAGCACATCCCACATAGAGAATGAGATGGAAAAGGTGATGAATATTCACATTTTAGGGCAGAACAATATCTTTACAGCCTAAAATGGGCGCTAAGGTTCAGACAGAGAGTTAATCTCCCATATGTTCTTTGAGGGGCTCCTGGGTGACATCTGTATTCACAAATTTAGTGATTTTTTTTTTTTTTTTTCAGGTCAGAAGACATTGGGATTAAAATGGGTTTAAAGTAGGTTGAAAGCTAGTTATTTAGATGTCAGGGTTCTATGGTATAATCATTGTTTTAACAGCAATCAGGGACTATATTTTGATGTGTACCATAGCTGTAAACACATTAAGTCACTGAAATGCTGTTAAAACTATGATTATACAGCTGCAGGGGTTTCCAGGGTAAATCTCATGGGTCAGAAGATGATTAACGAAGTGAGAAAGACATTTGTTTAAATTTACATTTTTTTTCAGTCATTTATATTTTTCATGTGAAGATTAGATACTTTTACCTCTTCGTGCCTTAAAAAGGACACTTCAGAGTGCACTGAGCTCCTGTATGTAACCTAGACTTTCACTTTTCAGCTAAATCTAACTGTGTGCTCATTTTAATGGTTTCTCTCTCAGAGAATAAGCTGTTCATTCAGCTTTCAAGGTGGTTCATCCGTTTTAAACTCTCTCTATAGGAAAATGTTCTCATTCAAACAGTACAAGGCTTTCATCCCTCCACTGCATGTATTGGAAATGGTGTGTCAAAGGACAGATAGTGGACAAAATAATATGACAGTCTTTGTCACATTTTAGTTGTGACTGTGTCAGCGAGGTCATTTCTCGGGTACATTTTTATCCTCCCCTCTGCAGGCGATGTTCCTTTTTCAGAAGTAAACCAGTCAGGACTGTGCTGTCAGTCTACTGCCTGGAAGATTTCATAATCACTTAGTTACAGACACAGACGCATTTTTACCGACGAAGCTGAAGCAAACGTCCAAACTTACTGCTCATCTCTCATCTTTCCTTCCCATAATTCTTTGTTCCATCATATTTCCTATAAATTATTTTCCACCAACGTTGTGACTGCAGGGTGCTGAGTGTTGTTGTGAATATCTGGGGCACCCTGACCTGACATCAGGCCACATAACTAAGGGACTGATGCAGAGGGAGACGTATTAAGACCTGATGAGCCGCGGTTGGTAAACTATCAACTGTAGCTTTGTTACAGGTGGACATTTTCCACTGAAGTGAGGAAGTGTCACAGCTGTGGTGACACACTCAGAAAACCAGTTAATCGGGTTTATTGAAACAAGCGTAATAGTTTGTGGACTGTAACATTTTTTCCTTTTGTTTAAACTTAAATTGTTTGAAGGTTTATGCTGTAGGGCCGTTGGTGTGTGACCCCAACAGGTGGATCCCTTCAGTAGCGTCTTCCCTTCCCACAGTGTGCAGTGTATTCCTGAGGGGAATGATTCATGATTCAATACGTGCAGGCCCTAAAAAAACAAGTAAAAATAAAACACAGAGAGTTAAAGCTTCATGATTTGACTTTTACTTAAATTGTATTGTGATGATTAAAGCATTGTGTTAGTTTGAATGACTAAATTAGCCGTTAAAGTTTTAGTTTTACACATGTGAAGAGGTTTATGGGATATAACAGTGGAGCGCACTTCATTTCATCAAACATTCATTGGATTATTTTCTGTGATTTTGCTTGTATTTAGTATTAAACTATATATATATATGAACAGAGTCTGCAGCCAGCCACAGCGCTGTGAAGCTGTACTTGGGGACGGCGGTGCTTTTGGCCAAAATTAAAGCTCAAAGTAATTAATATGGTGATTTTATGATTTCAGCTATATCGCTCAGCTTCGGTTTGACTGTCAGTAGCTGTGGCACGGTGTCTCATGTCTGAGAGGGAGAAGCAGACTTTGATCTCGCGCTGTAAATTCCTTTACTTTTATCATCCATCAGACAGACAGATATCGACTCATGGAGACATCTTCAATTCAGGTCAGACAGGACGCTGCTGCCCTGTTTAAGTCCAGCAGATCCTGGGAACCAGGCAGACGTTCTGACCCACTGAGCCATCCCTCCATCCATCCATCCATCCTTTTTGTGCAGCGTCTTTTCTATCCATCTTTGAACAAGCTGGCAGGATTGCAGCACTTTCTGCACCCTTCATTTGCATGCAGTCTTTATTTCATCAGTGCAAATGTCCCTCCTTTCCATCCATCCCTCCATCGTGGTGCTCAGTGTTTTTAGCGACTCCTGGCATTGGTTCATTTTCCGTCTTTATCCTCCACACTGCCGATTGCTCCTCAGTGCCTTCCATCATCATCATCATCATCATCCCTCCATTTATGTGTCTAGCGTGGTGGTCAGTATGTGCCTGTATGCTGTCTCTGGCACAGCTCCACTTCGCCCTTCAGTGAAGAGGACTGAAGGACTGGGACTGGAGCCAGCTGGCCTGGACTCAGTGAAGCTCGTGCACAAAAGCAAAGCAGGGCCACACAAAGGAGGTTAATGCAGTCTGGATCATGTGTTTTCAGCACCATTGTCCTCCGCTCTGTCTATATGCCTTAGACATACTGACTGTGCCCACAGGGAGCTCTGATGAAAGGGGGATTTCTCCTGAGATTTGCTCAAGACAAATTAAAGACTGAAACCTGATGTAGAAATTAGCTGGTGTTTGTACTCGGGGTTTGTTTTTGAAATCACTAAATCAACATATTAACCAGAAGGTGCTATTTTATGACAACCTATGCCCTATAACCACTGATAAGCTTCTCCACAAACTGCAATGTCTGTGCCAAAATCAACAGCAGTGAAAACTGAAAACAGGGATGAACAAACAACCATGTCAGCCGATGGCTGTTGTAAAGTACAGAAAGTACAGTTTTGCAGGAAGAAAAGGCCAGACACGTTCAAAAATCCCCAAAATGTGACCTACAATAAACTTTAAGAAACATAAAATGTACTGTTACAAGCTGTCTTCTTCACTTGTCTCTCTAACCCAACGGCTCTGTGACCCTGCTGACCCCACAGCCAGTGAATGGGAGGAAGGTCAGAAAGAGAGACTGGGGGGAAAAAAGACAGGGAATCATTGAAGGACGCAGTTGGTGCTGGGCCAAGACCGTGACAGCTGTGCAGTGAAGGACGCTCCAGCGTCTGCCTGTGCCAGAACCAAAAAGGACTGTAGAAGTAGGGCAAAGAAAGCAGACATCTCAGGGTGACATGAATCATGGTCTCGATAGATTTGGAGGAAAATAATGATGCTTTTAAAAGATGAGCAACAGTAAGAGTGCTCAGCATGTCAGTGATGTATCCACTTTTGAGGCTGTTTTTCGTGTCTGGCCAAAATGCATGCTGCTAGAGCTGCAACTAATTATTATTTTTTTATCAATTAATCATTTAGTCTGTGAAAATGCCTGTGGTGATGTCTTCAAATGTCTTGTTTTATCCAACCAACAGTCCAGAGTCCAAAGATATTCAGTCTACAGTGATAAGACAGTCTGCAGGGTGCACTCTAATTAAAATGATAAGAAATCCATTGTACCTGATTACACAGAGGAGACGATGTAAAATTCTCAAAATATACAATTTATTCAAAATATGTTAATGCAACCATCAATATATTCCAGTAATTACAAAATCAGTAGTTTTTCGTCTTTATAATCTTATCCGTATAGACAACAAGGCTTGCAGAGACAAACACAAGCTTTGATCTTTACATACCAGGAGAACACAGGGTGACTGTTCCTTTCTGGCTACTGCTGACCAGCTCGTAGTTCAGAATTACAAATCAATGGGAGTGGATTTCATTGGTAAAGGAGGCAGAGTTGAAATCTGAAAACTTGACTTGATTGCAACAGCTAGACAGACGTGAACCGGAGTAACCTCAGATGAATTTCAGCTGAATGACAACAACATGATGTCACTGCCGTGGGCACTTCTTGAAAAACAAGAAGGAACCAAAATAAGGGATATAGAAACCTTTGCTTTCAACTCATTTTGAAGAAGTACACATTAAGTCATAGTCGAACTGCTTCCTATGAGAGAGCAACATTAAAAACTGACCTTTGCAGAAAATTGCACAGAAAAAAAACAACAACAACAACAACAGATACTGGTCACTGCCACAGCAGGGAGAAAATATTGAGCATGACAATGACACCTGGGTGCATTTTAAAGGTTTTAGCCTCTAAGGGGGTCTACACAGACTCACAGTTTCCCCCTCCAACCAAGTGTCTGCTAACACTGCTCATCAATGTGTAATCGTATTTTCCTACATGTTCCTCAACAGTAACAACACAGACATGTAAATGCAGTTCATGGGAACAGATAAAGGGATACTAACACAAACATATTTACAAACACACCTGTACAAATATTTGACACTGTACAGCTGATGTTATGGGGATAAAGGTGATAGTGGCATTGTGGGTAATCACATGTTTAAAAGGGTTGGTCATCAGAAACACACAAATCTCTAACGGCAGAGAAAGCCTTCCCCCAAAGTTTTTTTTGTTTTTGTTAATCGTGGAAGACCCTTTGGCACTCACAAGGAGATTAGTGGAGCTGTAATTAGATAAAAGGGGTAGTTTAGCATTTTGGGAAATACGCTTATTTGAATTCTTGCCAAGAGTTAGATGAAGCGGCTGAACGTGCCCGCAGCAAAACCTGATGCAGAGAGAGAAAGGTTAAAAAAAAAAGAGCTCACTTTTTAACAGCAGATATTAAATATGTCAAAGCAGGAAAAGCACAGGTGTAATTAATAACATTAACAATGACCATATTCCATTTAGGAGAGCCAGGTCCAAGGTTTAGTATTGTACATTTTGGCTCTCTAGAGAGGCGTCCATAAGGGTTAGTAGTTCCACCTGTGCACTTCCTGCAATCTGCTGTGAAAAAGGTCTATTAACATGTTATGACTACTTTGTTTAATCAGTACGAACACTGAATGTCATGCTTTTATCACAGGGTATGTGTTGGACTGGTTGCCAGGCTACGAGCGGAGACTCCAGGAAGTTACTGTACAGAAGCACCCGGCCATGAAATCGTCCGAAGCTGGTAGGCAGATTTTGTTAGCTTTGGACAGAAACAAGCTAACTAGCTGTTTGCTCCCGCTACATTTTAAACATACAATCATGAAAGTGCTACCAATCTTTTCTTGTAACTCTTGGCAAGAAGGCAAACAACCATATTTCCCTAAATGTCAAACTATTCCTTTAGTTAAGCAGAGAAGCTACTTCTAGTACTTGTTTCTGGGCTGTAAAGTTAATATTTTGTGTTGAACCTGTTAAAAGACACCTGACATAGTGGTGTGGGCTCGCTACATAACAAATCCATATGTGGATTACTGTTCACAAAAAACTGAGGCGAGCACAGAGTCCATGTGTATCTTCAGAAAACTCATACTATACTTACAGTAATTAATTACATAACATTTACGTTTATGTTAATGAGACAAATACAGTGACTGGGAGAAGATAAAGCCACACAATGGCCACCAGAAAAACAAACAAAAAACAAACAAACAAATAACAGTGTTATTTGTAGTGACACAAATATGAATTCCACCCCAATAGGATGCCTTGTTTGTGATTTTAATAACATGTACATATAGCAGACAGTAACCCTCACTTCACTTTACCACTTGAACGTTTCCATGTCAGAAGGTGCTTTGCTGGAAGTCTCCCCAGCTCATCTTATATTGCATTCACACTCTCCACACACCATCCAAATAATAAATACACTCAACTTTCAGAACCGTAATGTTTTCTTTTTTTTTTTTCTTTTTTTTTTTTTTTAACAAATTACATTAATGTCATAAATAAAGAAATGTACAGTAATTTTCAACATGTTTGCTTAAATTATCTTAATGAGAGAGCACAAAGTGGATTATGCATAAAACATGCATGACCTGTCAGTTCAGGTTTGATGTGAGGGGACGGTGAGGTGAAGTATAGTTGACAGAATCTAGTGACAGTTTCACCACTTTCCTGGTATCTCTTACTGTAGAAGTACACTTCCTGAATATTGTAACACTGTTTTATGGCGTTCCTTCCCTTTACTTATGCAGGCAGCATTTTAACACTTCAAAAGAGATGTCACAGATCTCTCTTTTTGCTACGTTTTGCTGTTTCTGATATGTTGTGGTACAGCACGGTGTAATGCCGTACATCTGGACAGTTCTGCCATGGCCTTCCTGCACATTTGAAAATGACAAGAATATGACAAAAAAAGAACAAAGACTGTGTGACAACAATATGAGTCTGTCCTGCAGTAAATGCTGTTTGATTACATGATGGCCATCCATGTGTGGGGTACAAAAAACTCCTTTCCTTCTTCATCTCTGAGGGCAGAACATGCACCTTTGTACCTTGAATCGTCTCTGCTTTCCTGATTCAAAATGTGTGATCCTTTCTTCATGAAAAGCTTAAAAAACTGCCTTCACCTTGATTTTTAAAAGTGCACAGGGGCAGCAGGGCTGGAGTGACAGCTTCCTGCACTCTTTCTAACCATTAGGCATGTCTTGTACAGAGACTCCATTTATGAAAAGGAACTTTAATCCAAGTGATGTCTGGAGGGAAAAAAGTGGCACTGCTCAGTTCCTGTCCTCTTTTCTGCTACACTTGAAACATTCCCACATTTGCAGAAGGCGTCTCCAATCGTAGCAGGAGTCACATGACGGGGAGGTGCAGGGATAGGTTTCTACGCTTTCTTCAGGCCAAGATGGGAGGAAAGGGACCTTTAAAAGACAGGAACACTCCCCTCTTTCTTTCCTTCCTTCCTCTCCTCCCTCCAGCAGCACATTCCTCGCTTCCCTCCTCTCTGTGCAAACACTTCCCATTCAGTCACGTGACCAGGGCGCTATGACACGCAGCAGCAGGTCCGCACCTTCGGCTGCTCCTCCTCCATTGGCTGCTTCAGCTTGAGCAGGGGCGGGTCCCCGCTGGCTGGCGTGTAGTAAACTGCGCTGCCATTAGAGGAGACCAGCGGCATGCGGGGGTCCTCGGAGTTGGTTTTGGCATCAGTGAAGGAGTCCGTGGAGCCGTTACCTAGGTGACCGTTGAACAAGGGGTGATTCAACAGTTTGGCGGCAGCTCTCTGTTTCTTGAGCTCCGACAGCGTCTGAGCGCGCTCTCTCGGCCAGGCTTCTTCCTGGGCGGGCTGGGTGGTGATGACCCCGCCCTTATCAGACGATGTTGTGCTGCCATTGGAGGGCGATTGCGGCGGGATGGACGCCGTCGTGGAGATGAGGCCGTTCTGCTTGTTGCTGCCATCTTTGAGGATGGTGGGGAGCTTGGGCTTGTCTGGCAGCTCCACAGCTACAACTGGCTTCACCTACAGGACATCAATAAAGATTAGTTTAATCCCTCTATACATAGAGGCCTCGCTCTGTACGGGGCACATCACACACCTCTGATCTGGTGCCAAAGCTATCAAGCTCAAATAAAATGACACGTGAAGCCAATTTATTCTCTATAAAGAGAAAGACTCCCCTCAGAAATTGTTCGGTGTATTCCAGGTTTTTTTTTTTTAATCTGGCCCATTCTGTAACCTGGTTCAACAGTTGTTTGTTCACATCCCTGGAGTAAATACTGAGTTAAGAAAAACTACATTTAGTTATTATGTTCTTACACCGTAGAATGCATTTCAAAAATGAGATAAAGAAATTTGAACTGGAGGTGTGTGTATGC
Source organism: Pempheris klunzingeri (assembly GCF_042242105.1). Taxonomy (NCBI): domain Eukaryota; kingdom Metazoa; phylum Chordata; class Actinopteri; order Acropomatiformes; family Pempheridae; genus Pempheris; species Pempheris klunzingeri. The sequence goes on from NC_092013.1 coordinate 16,672,217, forward strand.
TTTAAATTATGTTGCAATGACATTATACATGTGTGACATTATATGTAGATTAATGCAATATTGTATATTGTTTAAGATGATGTTTTTATGAATATTTTGTTATACTAGTAACCAGGGCAGTATCCAGGCAGGTAGTAGTGCGTGAAAACTTAATAATGTTAACAATAGTGTGAGGGCAAGACAGCTGGTTTTTTTCCAGTAGAGGAAACAAACGTGGCGCTCCTTACTTCACGTGCTATATGCAGCATTCATATCTACTGGCTGCACCACTGGTGGAGGACTGTATTTCAGCTTTTTCCATTGTGGGTTTCTTCCTGTTTAACCTCTTTAACTCTGTGACACACCTACATGAAAATCTGACATTTAGACTCCTGATGTGTAGAAGAGATCATTATATTTGTGATATTATTAAACACCTTTCTAGCTGTGCTTAAAAAAAACATCTCATTCTTGCCAGGTGGTATATATCTTGTGTGCAGGAATTTAAAATAATACACAGACAAATGGAATGAATTCTCAAATGCTATATTTAAAACTGTAACAAATGTAATGTATAACTGAGTAAAGGCTTACCTAAAAACTAGCCGTGAGAATATAATAATAACCCCATGACTTACATTAACCACCTGGTGATTCTCCTGATCAGACTCTTTTTCTTTCTCGTCCTCCTCCTCCCTCCCTCCCCTCCACACGATGGCCTCCGTCTCGTATTCTTTGCGGCACAGGTTGTGTCTGTCTGACAGGCTGGCTCGCCGCACCACTTTACTGTGGACGCAGGACACAGGAGTTCCCAGTGAGATGGTGCAAGTAGGAAAGAAACATGCCAGCAAATATGCATATGCAAATATGTATGCAAGTGTATACAATACTCACAACTACATTATACTTTTACTACTTTGTTCTTGTTCTTGTTCTTATTGTTGTAGTTTATTTCTTATTTTTTTACTGTACATAGAGAGAGAAGTTTCACCGGAGTCAATTTCCTTGTTCGCTTGTACAAACTTGGCCAATAAAGTTGATTCTGATTCTGTCGGGAATTGCTTGGAGTTTTACATTAATTGAAATGACGATTAATGTTAGATGAGCATGTCGGCCCCCTTTCAAAGTCAGACTGTGCAGATCCATTTACAAAAACTCTACAGAAGGCAAAAACGGCGCCTTCATTCACAGTGTGCAGGTTTTGCCTCGATCTGTTGATCTCTCCTGTCTCTCTGTGAGGGGAAAAAGTGAGAGAAAAAAAACATTTGGAGTAGCAGCGGCACCACCAGCAGATGTCAGCACTTACCCACGACTGCCCGCACTAGATGTTCGCCTACACAGTGAGGTCTTGTGTTTGAGCTGTGACTTCATGATAATGTCGTGTTTGTGTTTCAGGTCCAGCAGGATGGCTCTGAACTCCTCATCCTCACACAGATCTGAATATGAGATTGATGAAGGTCAGGAAATGTGAATTATTATTTTTTTTAAATACAAGTATTTTGTGCTTTGTTATCCTCTTAGAAATACAGGAACAAAATCAGGATAATAAAATGGGCTTATTTTAGATAATCACTATCTACTAGGCTCTCATACTAACATGTACTTCAGTTGTAAGATGTTAGCATTTTACGATTTCCCAACCATTAAGACTGCTGGAACAAAAACGTTTAAATTTGCCTTAACAAGATTTAAATTGACATTTAAAGAGAACAAACGCACGATGTAAAACTTGCATTGACTGAACAAGCTGGAAATGAGATAAGACATTTGTTTTCTTAACAGGGTGTATTGATGAGGGAGCACTGAGGTGTAAATATACCGATGGGGGTCTCCTCTAGGAAGGTCTTGGCATTGAGACTGGCTCCATGAGACACCAACAGCTCTGCCACATGCATCTGAAACAACAGCATCACATTATATTAACGGTTTCGGAAACCTTTTGTGTGTGTGTGCTTATCTGTTTCTTGTTGTGGTTACCTTACCTGACCCCAGCACGCTGCAGCATGAAGAGGCTGCCATCCATCTGAATCTCTCAGGTCCATGCGAGCTCCCCCCTCCAGCAGCAGCTCTGCAGCCTGCACGTAGCCATTTGCTGCTGCAATGTGGAGCTGCAAGGACAGAGGAGGAACCATTTTTGCAGTGCACATAATTAATATCTATAAGTATCCTCTGGCATCTAAAGTGTGGTTGTAGTGTGAAATTCTCAGTGTATTTTATGCACAAAGAATGATGTACTAACTCAAGAATGCTGACTATATAAGACATCACACTACACTTTGGGGATGTGGGCGTGTCACTGGGGACCGCCGATCATTAACGTTTTGTTAAATTAGGTCCACAAGATTGTAAAAACCCTCCAGCATGTTTTGAAATTGGTGGGGTGCTGCACACTGCTGGAACAGCTCTTCTGCAGTTACTAAACTGAACAGCAGTGACAGTCAAAAGATAAAAACTGGTCCCGTTTGTCTGAGAGTGAATCACTGAACTATGTCTGCACAAATTCTGATCTATCGGGGTATTAACTACAAACTCACAGTTCTCAAAGTTTCCACCAAATATGCCGTTTTGAATGAGTTAATTGTGAAATGCCTATCACAAGTTCCCAGAGCCACATGTGACAACCTCAAATAGCTTGCTTTTTCTAAAAAGCAGCTCAGAAACTCAAAGGCATTAGATTAGCCATCATAGAGGACACTGCAGCCCACTAAATACTGACATCTGACACAAGTAGGACGTTTTTTTTGGCATTTATGCCTGGGAAAAAAGAGATTAATGATTATTAAAACTGTCAATATTTATAGCGAGTAATTGATTAATAAATTATTTGTTTTAGCTCTACACATATTTGATGAAGAGCTGCAGAACCTGATACAAGAATATGAATAACGGATGATGTCAAAGAAAGTGGTATAAGATTTAACAACATTAAAGCTACTTTAAGGGGACACAAAAGGAGAAACCTGTACAAGCTCAACTTTAATATTGTGTGTCTGGAATGCTAGGACTCAGTATGTTAAATGGTTGATCATAGGAGTAACAGTGTTTTTCAGTGGGGTTTTCTATGTTCTTTAATTTCCCTGGCAGGGTTACCTAATTATATCAATAACCTTATACTCGAACTCTGACCAGTGAGAAGGAAAATGTCTCAGTCTGAACATAACTGGTCTGAAATAACAAGCCTGTTGGTGAGACTTCCCTCACTGGAGAGGACTGAGTTTGAGCAACTGGTGATGAAGTGAGCTTACACACAGGAGTGTTACAGGAGTGTGTGTGAGAGAGAGACAGAGAGAGAGACAGAGAGAGAGGGAGAGAGAGAGACAGGGAGAGAGAGAGAGAGATGCACACTACATAAGAACCACTGTTATTGATCCTCATGCGGAAATTAGGAAGTACTGTAACTGGCAGAGGAAAATCACAGCCTTGTGCACTGCAGAGGTTCTGACACATGCACTTGATATGCTGATCATTTTGTAACGACTCACTGAGTTAAACAAATGCCACTGCTGCAGGAGGACAGCAAAATGCCAAGAGAAATAAAGACTTTGAGGAGAAACAAATGAATTGATGGAATTAAAACAGTGACATATAAAAAGTAATTGCAGGCTTCTATTCTTTCTTTTTTTTTCACAAACCGCAGCAACTGTGGTACAAAGGTGTTCTTTTTGTTTCCTAGCAGAGCGTGCTGCTACATGTATATAGAGCAAAGTCGCCTAAAAATTGCAGAATTTTAGACATATCTAGATGTCTTTTTAAAATCCACTTCACACAGTTCACAATGTCTGTAACCCACAGCAAATGTATCTACAACAAAACATCTATAAATATTGGAAAAGCAGAAACTGACGGATTAATTCAGGCTCCGTGGCACATCCCTTATGTCAGTGGCTCCCTGATCTTCCAGTAACAGGCATGTTGAAGGAGA